>NW_010105225.1:0-42344 GCF_000699245.1 Pterocles gutturalis | reverse complement strand
TCTGCCCTTGGCAGAGGCGCCGATGGGCTCAGCCCTGGCCGGGAGGGGGGGGAGGGGTCCAGCCTGGAGCTGGGGAACTTCCAGCAGTTTCTCACAGGTGCTAGGTCGGTGGTACTCCTTCCCCCCCTCCCCCCCCCACCTCCTAAACCCTTAGAGCTGGGGGGTGGGGGTGAACTCTCATAGGAAGGCAAAGAAATTCAGCCTGGCTCATGAATTAATAAATCCTACTTTATTTTAAAAGTCTGATTAATGGTAGCAGCATTTGACCCAGGCATGATGACAGTCAAAATCACTTGAGCTCTTGCAAAAGTTCACGTCCAGATTTTGAAATTTTCATAGACAGCCTGTCACATCCAAAAATACAGTTGAGTCTACTCTGTAGAGATGCAGATCCAGGTTCAGTTCTATCCAAAGTAGCTCTTGGAAGTGACTATGTTGTGTCTGGATGAAGATGCAGTGTCTAGAAGTGAAAGTTCCTGAGCTGCAAATTAGTAAAAACTGAAAAGTACCATTACATGCTTCCAGTACTCTCATAGACAGTGCTATTGGCAGTGTTCAAATACGGGGCTGGCCAGTAGTTCAGTTTAGTCCAAACCGGTAACACAGCTCTTAAATTGCCTGGTCACAGAGACAAAGTGCAGCTTCCAGTCACAACTGAGCTTTTTGTGTGTGTTCCCCTTTTGTTATGGTGGATAAGCTTTGCTGGCTTTCTGTATTGCACAGGGATATGCGCCAACATCAGTCTTTACTGATCTACTCTTGCACAGAAAGGAGAGCTCTGATAATACCTGCAAGTTTCTTTATTTGTTCAGTAATAATTTGGAGTAACTGCACACATAACACACATGATTTGCCTTTCTCTGTCACTAAACATGTGCTTTGCCTATGACTAAGCGAGAAGTACATTTTACAGTAGTCATGAAAACAAGTATTGAGCTGATGATACCTCCTGTAAGAATGCATAGGCATAGCAGCAAGGCAATTAATTTTCTTTGAAAGTCAATCAGTTACTTTAGGAACCTCTTCTTGTTCCACTAGGATGTTTGTAGCACTGATAGTTTTTTCAGAAATCCCAAAGAATTCCTGCAAAGCATTTAAATCTGTAAGCCTAGCTCTTCTAAACCAAAATAAAGGGAAGAATCAAGCAGCATTTGTAAGTAAAAATAGCTTACATTGCCAGCTCTTCACAGAATACTCAGGAAATAAATTATTCTACTGCATCGCTAAAATCCTGCTGCAGTTAAATTTAACATTAAGCCTTTTTACTAAATTCTTCTATCCTTTTACAAAACAAGGGATACATTCTTTCCTCAGCTCCATAAACTTCAGTGGAGCTGAAAATTGCTTCAGCTCCATTTATCTCAATAAAATGACACCTCTTTACCCCAGCAGACTTCAGTGAGTATGGCTGAGACAAACTTTTACCCAGGATAGATCATTGCTTTTCTTAATCTGTGTCAGTAATAAATTTAAAAGAAAATAAGTACATGGTCAAGAATGGGATTTCAGTATAACAAAGTAGTTACACTATCTCTTAACACGGTTTATTCTAGCATGTGGATGTAAAACAAATGGCATCGGCGATGTTTGTCAGAAACAATAATTAGTGTCACACAAGAAGTTACATACTTGCAGTGAAGCTGTTTTTGTTTTAACTTGTACACTTAATTCCTGCATTTGTTAATGCCTGAACTGAGCCATTGGTTTGCATTGTGTCTTTGCTTCTTTTAATAGGGGTTTCACAGAGTGCACCTACTTTTATTGTTGCATGTGTGTCAAGAAGCCACACATGTGGTTGCTGTACTAGATTCCGGTAATGCTGCTTTTTCAGCTTTAGATTTTTCCCAGTTGCTAGATAACATGTTTGCATTCTCCAAATCATTGCCTGCATCAGCAATAGTGTGGCCAGCAGGACTAGGGCAGGGAGTGTGCCCCTGGACTCGCACTGGTGAGGCTCTCTCTCTGAACTGTGTTCAGTTTTCTATGGATATCGGTACAGAAACAGCTCAACAGACTCTCATGTTCAGCCTAAAGCTACAGAGGCTGTCTTCCTTCAGAACTACTGCTCCGCAGTGTTCAGCATCTTTGCCGGTAAGAAGTGGTGTCATTTTCCTTTCCACTAGAATGGGATTTTCTAAGGAAGGCTAGAAACTGGGACCTGTCAGAAATTCCTGCATGATCCCTGTATGAATCGGTTTTCTTCTATCTGCATATTGTTAATGATTGCTGAGAATACAATATATTTTAATTTTAAAAATGGACATAAGAAGGAATAGAAAGACAGACATTGTATGTAAGTTAACCTTATAGTTCTCCTGTCTAATTGCTGGATGTGACATAGGAAGAAGACAAGGTTTAATAGCTGTGGAAAGTTTAATTCTTCCCCATATTCAGCATGCTGAATTAATACTAATGAAACATTACTAATCCATGTAGTTACTCAGGATTAATTATTATGGGGAGGCACTCTTTATCAGGGAGTGTAGTGAGAGGACAAGGGGTAATGGGTATAAGCTGAAAGAGGGAAGATTCAGACTAGACATTAGGAAGAAGTTTTTCACTATGAGGGTGGTGAGGCAGTGACCCAGGTTGCCCAGAGAAGCTGTGGATGCCCCATCCCTGGAGGGGTTCAAGGCCAGGCTGGATGAGGCTTTGAGCAACCTGGGCTAGTGGGAGGTGTCCTTGCCCATGGCAGGGGGTTGGAACTCGATGATCTTTAAGGTCCTTTCCAACCCAAACCATTCTGTGATTATAAACTTTGTATAGAAAATTCCATTAGACACAAACCATTGTCCAAGTCTGAGACTAGGGTTGGATTTAGCCGCACCTAAGCTCTATAAGGAGTTTAGAAAGCAAGAGGGTCCACTCTGAACCTTGTCACTCGACGAGAGGGTCTTCTTTACCCTTTGTGTCTCCAGTCTCTGTGTGAATCATTCTATCTTGATTCTAACTCAGTTTTCCTTTGTTTGTTTCTTCCATGCAGTAATTAATAAGGTGAACCTTGCCATCAAACCCATTGAACCTTGGCACATTCCATTGAGTTTATTGAATTCTGTCAAATTATTATTTTATACTTCAATAAAATATATTGCTCTTTCTCTGGTTTGAGTGAGGTGCATTCCACTCATCCGTCACTTACATACAAAGAACACCTCACACACAAGATACCACTTAGTTGTTATTATGGAGATATAATAAACAATAGGAAAGTTAAATGCTGATAGAGTGTTTTGACGGGAAAAAATTTAAATTCCATTTTGGAGTAATCAACCATGTAAAAAATATCCTCATAGCTAAGGAAAAATAAGAAGATGCTTAATAACCTCGCAAGCTGAAAGTTTCAGTCAAAATGTCTATGTAAGTAAATGACCTTCCAGATTTTTTTCCAACCAAGAATATAAATTATCTGCTAATCACAATAAGAATTAAGAGACCTTCACAGGAATTACTAAATGGCTGGATAAACTGAATAGCTAGAAAAAAAGTACCTGTAGCTTTGCAGGAAGCTTATAAGATGTATGTAGGAATCAAAATGTCAATCACATAAATACCAAATACTCCAGCTGGAGCTGAAGTGAGAAAGTGAGTATCCAATATATGCATCCCCACTGTCATTTTATAATCATACATTATGATGCCTAATAACAAAACCTAATTGAATTATATGTCTTCCTGTGGAGAAAATAACCCTTTTCTGCTGTTGGTCAGAAAAATCCAAAATATACTTCCTTTAGGAAATTCACCTATAGAAATCAAGGTTATGGACTGAGTTTTCTTTTTTCTTCTTGGTGAGCAGCTTATTTCTATGTGTTGTCCAGTGAGTCCAAAGCTTTGACCAGTTTTGAGGGAGTCCAAATGAGAAAAACATTAATACCCAGGAGTCTTGATTAGAATTACTAACAATGAAAACCTGAATAAGCTAGAACTCTTCTCTCTATGCCATCTTCTAGTTCGAGGTTACGTTACACTAATATGCCAGCAACAGCCTAGCTGATCTCCCCTGGGATAGAGGTAAGGATTCGATTGTACTTTTCATGCTTACAACTAGAGAAAGCCCCAAGCAGCCTGGTCTGAGCTCACAGCTACCCCTGCTTTGAGCAGGGGATGGGGACTGGAGACACCCTGAGCTTCCTTTCAAACAGCATTCTCCTGTGATCGTATGACATGATACAATTATAGGAACTTGTCTAAAGCATGCTGAGATTCTGCATGATTGCAGTGGCATTTGGACAAGAACCAAGACATACTCCTGTAATAATATTTCTTACTAAGAAGGTACTTGGCTTTAGGATGCTGCTTACTAGAGCTAACAATACTTGATGATGCAATTTTTCCAATTAAGTACAAAAAAGAGTGCTTACTTAGAGAAGTTGACTGTGTCAAATTAATACACGTATTATGACTATGCAGTCAGAATAACGTGGGCTCTAACAAACAGGGATGGGTTTCTGGCACCAGAAAGAGAGAACAAGCCATTAAATACTATTTTATTTCTGCAATATGTCCTAAGCCATTTCAAAACATTTTTATCTCTCCCTAGAACAATAAAGGCTCTTAAAAAAGTGAGACTGGATTCTATATTAGTCTTGGTGCAAAAGCACTTGGAATTCATGTTCACATTGTTGTGCTTTGGGGAAATCTTTATTTTATTTTGCAAATGAAATTAATGTTTTCCCCACTCTGCCAAGCTAAATTATAAAAAAAAAAAAAAAAAAAGCCAGAGGAAACTACACTTATCTTCTTTGTCTACTGGGGTGTGAGGCTTTTCAGCATTTGATGCAGCTGGGCTGAACTGGCCAGGTAATGTGCACAGAGAAATTTAAGTAGCCCATTAGTGGGAATACTTAGCCCCTGAGATGAATTTGAGGGACAGGTCCATAGCTTGATAGAGGACCAGGCTGTACGTGGTTACCAATGCTCTGGATTTCGTGTGTCTTTTCTTTGTCCTTGGGAGAAGGGGCTTGTGACTGGGGCAAGGCCTGAGTAATTTCTAAGCACTGCTCAAACTGCTTCTGTGACAATTCTCTTGGGTTAGAATTAGCATCTTACCTGGCATACAGCGTAAGATTTTCTTCAAAAGGTCTGATGTCCTGCAACAGTTTCCTGGTTCAGCTGCCACCTAACTGCTGATATGCAGAAGACCCATCTGGTGACTTGCAGTTCCTGAGGCCTCGAAACATTCTTCTACTGAAAAGCTTCTACACGTAAGTCACACCTTCCTTTTTGGTTCTTCATTTCAATATTTTGCTGCAACTACGTTGAGCTTTTTTGCTTGCTTTTTTCTGCCCTCATAATTTATACATATGTATTTTTGTGAGGTGTTTTTAACATATTTGTAGCTTATAGACAGATGCTGGTGCCTTGTTCTAGTAACAAGACTATCTCCAGACCTTCTTATACGAAGCCTCATGCTGCATGTGTGGCTGGAGAACAGGCCGTAAGACAAATAGCAGGGCAGGAGCAGGGAATACCCAGTAGGAGATTTGCATCTTCATGCTGGGGGAATGTAGCTTTCTAGCAGCTTTGTGTTAGAATTTTGGTCATTTTGCCACTATTGTAAAGCCACTATGAGAAACCTCAAGTTCCTTAGCAGTGCTGCTCTGACCTTTGCTTAACTAACTGTTGATACAAACAGAACTTTATATGTATTGAAATAATTGTATGTAGTAAGTTTGGTTTTGCTGAAATGGGGCTTGCTTTGCTGGGCAGTAGTTGGCTCTGATATGAATTTAGATCCATAACTTATTAACTTTCTGGCTAGCATAGGGGGATACGGGTATATTTTAAATCTAAGAAGAATTCTAACGTTCATTCCATCCCATTGTCAATAGTCTAAGTGTAAGGAGCATCTACGAATGACATAGTTGGGTGCCTCATAGAGGCATACTAGTATAAATACAGAAGCATAAGCAATAGACCTTCCTGATTAAAGCATCTCTCTAGAGACCAACAGTGTGCTTAGTAACTGAGCAATTAAAACTGGCATTGGGGAAAGTTGTTGCAGTAGACCATTCTGCAGTTCAATTGTGTTCTAGGGAAAACTCCTTTTATTGGCACTGAATTTTCCATTTAGGTGGAAAAAAATGAAGGACTAAAAATGCGTTTCTTGACTCACTGTCCCCAAACAGGACAGTGAGCTTGCAGATGCCTTGCCTTTCACTTCCCAGAATCTTAGAGCTGTCCATGAAGGATAAAAGATACCCCTGGAAAACCAACATAACACTAGCATCCTAGACCCTTTAACACATCTTTTATTCTCTCCCAGCATTGCCTGGCATCAAACTCCAGGGACATGTGGATCAATAGACAAGCAGCAAGAATGCTGCAGAAATATAGTTGCTTTTGCACAAAAGGAAAAGAATGGAAAAACAAAGCTAGTCTATTGGTAGCAGCAGTGCTGAATAATAATCCTAGATTATTATTCAAGGGTGTGGGGATTTCCAAGGTGGGGCAGAGGACAAAATTTTCAAAGCAATGGATCTCAAGGAACCGGAGACTGCTGTAGTTATTGTGGACAACAGGGCCATTGGAAATGGGACTGCTTGATATGACCAAAAAAAAAAAAAGCCTCCCAAAAAGCCCTCTGAATCCCATGGTGCAATCTTTCCCTGCTCTATGCACCAGAGGCAGCTACATTTCACCCAGGATTGATAGCAGGCACCTATTCTGCAGTCACTAATGGGGCCTCTGAATATGAAACATTTTTCCCTTGAGAATTTTCTCTTAAGCCTTTTGATTAATGAACATAATTACTCCTGTCTAATACATACAGGGGATACTTTTTCTACCTTACATCAGTAAACCTATCCATCTGGACTCTAAGACCTTTTTGCATTTACCTGGGGAAAGATACAGCTAAGATGAACAAAGCTCCCTCAGGGTTTTGCTGGGTCCTACACTGGTTTTACAAAATTTTAGTAAAAGTTTTGTGTGGATGTTTTATTTAAAAATGGATGTGTTTTTGACACAGTACGATGATTTGTTAGTAGCCATGGAATCTTGTCTAGTTGTACCTTGTGTTCAGCAATGGAATAAGCTGAACCCTGCAACTGTACTCCCTTTACCTGGGGGAGGAACACCACATTGTGATTGTGCACTAATAACCCATGAAGCTGAAAAAAAACCCCAACCAACCCCTTGAATATTCTAATGGCTGTGCCATTTCCAGATCCTGATCTTGAACAATATGTGGATAGGTCCTCATATTATCTAACAGTAACCAAGTTACAGGTTATTTGGTAACTACTGAGATAAGGTAGTGGAGGCGTCACCACTTGGTCTGAAGCCGAGTGTGCAAGCAGCAGAATTGACTGTGTTAACAAAGGCTTGCCAGCTGTCCAAATAAAAGACTATTATTATATAAATTCTGTTTGCATTTGGAGTCTGCCGTACCACTGGGCAGTTACGGAAGCAAAGAGGTTTTATAACTTCTAGTGGGAGTAAATACCAAACTATACCATTGCCAAAGAAACTAGCTATCGATCCTCAGCCAGCTCATACTGGCAAAAGGACAAAAGAAGAAATAGGAAATTACCTAGAGAAATTTCACTATGATTGGCAGTTGGTAGAGTATTAGTGATTAGTCAAATCACGTTGTACCTGAATGCTCTAACGGTATGAGAGCCCTATGTAGAACCACATACGGGGCGCCCCAGTTTGGCTGGGACACCTCATGCACGTGAATAAGGATTTACTCCTTTAATTCCATTCTTTGGCTCCCAGCCTCTCTCCTCAGCTGGCATGGGCCAGCTGCGTGTTTTGTAAGAGTATACACTCAAGACTTTGTAGAACAAATAAAAAACTTTAGTTCACAGAAACTTCAAATGCTTTTTTTTTTTTTTTTAACTTTATGAAGCAGAAATATTTGCCTTTTTAAACTTCTTGGGAGGCCGTGGGAGTTTGAATTTGAATTACCATTACCATTACTGACAGCATTCTTGCATTAGTAGTGTAGGCAATAATGAAGAATATAACTAAATCGTTAATATTTTGGATTAACTTCAGAAGACAACCATAAACAAAGCCTTGGTCACCTCTTGTAACTTAATATGCATTATTAACTCTTTTCCTGTCTCCCTGCAATACGTATTCTGCATCAAGCACGAGGAACAGTGGCTGAAAATTTGAAGTGCAGCTCTTTAGGCATTTATTCAATGTATGCCTGTTTCAAAGTGGAGTGGGGTGTTTCTAATATAATATCAAGAATATGCAACAATATTTTATGCAGATTGCTTTATTTTATACATTTTGCATTTAATGACTGCCTTGAAAGACTATTTTTTATAACTTTGTACAGCTTGATGTCACTACACAGTGCTGCTTGTTTTTATTAATTCATTTCCAGATTGTAGTGACTGATTTCCCTCCGATATCATGTGGAATTTAATGCAGCAAAACCTCATGCATCAGTGCTCCAAAATGACAGAATGGTTGTTGTCAGCCCCAGCTGCTTAGAAACTAACAGAATTGGGTGTTACTTCTGGTGCACTTGATGGCATTCCAGTTTTCCTCCACTGCTGAAGCCTGAAATCTGTTCATTATTTAGCATTTTATTGGTGCATTGGTAAACAAAGATGTATAATAAGGGTTCAGTAACATGTATTTGTATACATTAAGTTTGTTTTAGAGTAGTTGTAGTAGGAAGTTGTTTGTGGGCAGGGAAATATGTCTCCTGGGAAATAACTGTTCTTTTAATTTCCAAGTCAAAATGCCATGAAAACTTCAATAACTCATTCTACTGCAGGTTTTAAAAACTCAAACTGTATGCTTTTTACTTCATGTGTAAATTAATATGTGTTGTGGAATTGGAGTGAAATAGTTAAGCAAACACACTGCATTCCACTGAAAGACTTTTGGTGGCTTTTTATTGCAGACTAGGTAACATGTTTTCGTAGGAAGGTCTCACTTTGCTGGAGAATTCCCTGGTGAGAGTGAAGTAATTATTATCCGCTATCACTTTCTTCACTGGGATTGTGACTTTGGGTACTAAATTGCTTGGTATGTGTTAAGGTAGTGTTGGGAAAGATAGGTATCTTTGAGTTATTGGTAGAAGTGAGTCAGGAGGAAAAAATACATACAGTTAAGCACAGATTTCAATACTCCCTCTTTTTTTTTTTTTAATTGATTGAAACAAATACAGGTTATCTAGCCATCTGAACTTTGTCAGCTGGTTTATGATTAAATCCCTTGCTTGTGGTGGTGATCATAGCTCTAAATTTCTACTTTAGAAATTTAATTATTTATTAATAAATTATTTAATTAATTTACTGTCCCTCAGTCTGGTCTCCAGTCCCGCTAGACTTGTAGTATGTTTCTGATAATGATGATGAGAAGATAGCATGCGAACGTAAGATTGCCTGTAGGATGAGCATTAAAGGATTGTCTCCCTGGACACCAAAGGAACGTGTGTACTGTCTCATTGTTAATGCAGAGGTGCTTAGGACGGTTCTTGAAAGGTCTAAATCCCACTAGAATGGAGTCTGTCTGCGAAGATATGCCAGAGGAAGCAAAGCTGCTTCCTCTGCTTTCAACATGAAAGGCAGAATATTTTGAATTGTGGTATATTACTCATGGGTTATTAGAACTTCTGCTTCATAAGAAGCTGTTGTGAGTTTTTATTACCTTGCTTGTCTTCCAGCAGATGTTGAAGAGAACCATGTATTTTGTTCAGAAAGATGGCCTTTCATTCCTTTTAGAGCTGCAGGTGTCTCCAGTTGTCTTTGTGTTTGCTTTAGCAAATCTTCTGGAGCTAACGAGCACTTAGAAATTCATTAACATGCTACTATTCAACTCTATCTGAGCAGCAGTTCTGCTGAGTTGGGTGGGAAAATGGATACCTCTGACTGCTTGTTTCTACTGCTTTCTAGGCTATTAAATGGGAGGCATCAAGTCCTAGCTTGTGACAGAGTCCTTAAATCTGTGGTGGGTACTACAGGCAGTGTCCAGGGAATGCCTGTGAACAGTGTGTGAATCGCACTGAAAGCAGAGACCCAGCTGAAGGGTAGGCACATTTCTGCAATCCTGGCTGCTTACTTGAGACTCTGAAAGGTCGTCAGTATGAAACAAAGGATCCTCCTAATATTTTGGAGTGAATGTTTTTAAGAAACTTTTTTTTTTTTTTCAATTGTAATATAGTCTTCTCACTGAAGGCATTAAAATTAGGAAGTAATTCACACTGCCCATGCAATCTCTTGTGACAGGTCTTGGACAAGATCCTGTACCATATACTGTTTTTTAAAAACCTGTAGACTTCAGTCTGCACAGATTTTTGTTTCTTTTTTTCCCCACAGTGCCCAGAGAGAACATCTGAAATACTTTGTTTTTACCAGTGAATAATTTGATAAATGACTAGTGTGTGTAAAAACACTGAATAACAATGGGCTTTATGCAGAATCACTGAAACACTTCTGAACCATTATGCTACTTTAATATGTCAATATAAAAAAAAAATACTGAGAAACCCTACTTTCCAGTTATCCTTCTTCCTTTTAAAACTTGTACTCTTGGTCTTCTGATGGCTTCAGTCCACTGAGACCTCTGTGTTTTTTTAATAATTGTGGCTTTAGGATTTCTCACTTAATATAGTTAAGTTTTGGAAGAATTAAGGGGAAGGGAGGGAATAATAGCAGATTTGCTGTCATTCCTAATATGAATGTGACTTGATTTCAACATCCTTACAATGCTGATAAGCGTCCTCACATCCATGAGTTGTTCACTGGGCAACTTGATATTTTATTTTTCAGAAACATATTGTGGTTGTTCTACCAAATAATACAGAAGAGAATATAAACAATTTTGACTGAATTTTTGTATATGTAAGACATTAAAGGCATTAAAAGAATAATCAATTTTTCCATTGTAGACTACCTGCCAAATTGCTTGCCCCATTTCTATAGGGGTAATTGTAACAGTAGGGTTTTTATCTTAAGCATGCTCTTCTGCCTTTGTGACAGCTGGCAAAGCAAGAACGTGATTCTGGAAGATCATAAACAGGCATGCTTAATTCTGTAGAAAGTGCAACCAACTGCGGCATTCTTGTACGTGTAGACTGGAGACTCTGTAGAAGCTTTGCGTGGTTCATACGCCACCAGATGCTTCCTAGTGTACTTAATGCCAAAATGATTCAAATCCACGGTGCCTTTTCACAGAACATGGTATTACATTCATTCATGAAACGGGTTATAAATTTCTTTAATTTTCAATGTGATTAATTTAATAGGAAAAATGTATCCCATTGGGTAATCTGAATGACAAGGCATGTACATACTTTGGACAGTTGTGGCATATTCATGGAAATGGAAGGACTTGTGGTATGAATCTAGTTCTCTAGAGCGATGCTCTCACTTTTGTATCATAATCTATTCAGGCTTCTATTGACAAACTTACTAAGGTTAAAAGGGTTATATTTCACCCGAGCTACCAGTGCTTGCAGCTTCACACAGATGGTACCTTGAGAGATTTTGCAAATGTGAGGGGCTGCCCGTGTGAGATGATAGGGACTTTCCTCCAGGTGGGTTCCTCTGAGCTAATCTTTCAGTGGATATACCTCGGATTTCAACCTCTACGGTGTGACTAGGATGCGTCGTTCAACCTCATCTGCGTAAACCCAGAGAACTAACAAGTCCTGGAGGCTAAAATGGGACTGAAACTAGCCTGTTGTAATACAAATGGGTGACAGGCTGAGACTGAAAATTATTTCAAAGGCTGGATTCTTGGCACGCAAAGCCTCGTTGGCAACTTTAGGTATTAAGACATTTTCTACTACAAATTATGCATGGTTTCTCTGCAGGTGTCAGATAATCTTTACTAACACAGGTCAGAAGCTTAGTCACTGACATGCCGTCACCTTGATAAGTATGCTTAGAAGCATCTAAGCGAAACACATGATGGAATCTTTCACTTTTTAAATCATTTGTTCATATTGGTTATGTGTCATTCTGACACGCATTTCTAAATACATTAGAATTCTAAGACACGTCTAAATTTGGTCACTTACCCACTGTCACTTTGTTTCCAAATTTGAATAAAATGTACTACTCAGTTTTCAAAATGTTTAGTGGAAATAACATGTGTATAAAATTGTCTCTTAATTTTGTGATGAGTTACGTATCAAAGTTGTGTTTCCTCCCTGGTGTCCTGTCCCACTGTATTGCTGAAGCTGTCTTTTCGGCTGGGTGCAGTATTTGGTACGTAAGCCAAAGGATCAGGTCGGATCAAGTATCTATAAAAAAGAAATTATATCTCTTATTAAAAAGACTTGGCATGAGCAAGGATAAAATAAGTGCATACAGCTGTAATGTTGAAAAGGTCTGAGGAAGACTTGAGAGACTTATTTTGAAGGTGCTTAGTCTAGTTCCTGTTGGGTAACTTGGACATTTGGGTAACATCATTCACTTTAGATAGTAATAAAGCTGCTCACGTTTTGTCTGCATAGTCATCATCTGTATGTACTAGGCAGAGCTAAACCTTAATTTTGACTGACAGCTCCTTTGCAAGTAACTCTGTTTTTCTTTATGCATCTCTTCCATTCATTATGCCTTAAAGAAGGGACAAGCAGTCCACAGAGTCATTTCTAAAAGAATTTTGTGACAAAACAATGGCTAATTCTTGTCACTGTACTCAATAAGTAAGAAGCAAGATGTTGATAATCTTGCTGTAGTCTGGAGATGGACCCTTATTCTAAGAGCTTCTAGTAGATCTGAACACTGGAGGAAAATGCCTCATGAGTTTGCATCTACGTTAGAGATGTTTAAAGTGACTGTTTTTCTTAGGATAAGGATGGAAGAGCTTCCCATTAATTTGTAAGTGTAAATTCTGCACTGTTGTGTCAGCTGCCTCAAGTGACAAAATATCTGCTCTGAGACAGCTTTTGGCACTGACGAGTAGCAGCGTTGTGCTGCTGCAGAACTAACATTTCAGTGTTCTCATCTGTCAGTGCTTCCCAGCACCACTACGGTCCTAAAGAGAAAATCAACAACTGAATTAAACCCCAGTATCTTAAACTTGTCGAAAGACAAGCAGTACTGTTGAAGCCACTGGACACTTTGTTTCAAATCCTGTTTTTGACTAGTTTTTTTGCAAGGAAAGAAGAATGAAATGCAGGAAGATGAAACGTGAAAGAGCCTTTCTCTTCTGTCCTTGGAAACTTGATGCCACATGTTTATCTCCTCCTCATCAGCCAAATGAAAATGCTCAGATACCCAAACCGAGGTGGTGTGCATCCTGTGTGTGCTGATAGAGATTTGCTGGACTACTTTGCAGTGGCCCTGAAGAAAGTGTCTGGTTTTACAGGCCATGAACTTCTACTATTCAGTATAATGAGTAGGTTTTGCCCCAGACTTAATTAAAACACCCTGAAAAATTCTTCAACAAAAGAAGGTTAACTGAACTAACATGTTCTGTAAGTGTATGAACCACCGCTGTCGTATTTCCACCAGAACTGCTGGACCTGTCTTCAGCTCACCTGGTGACAAACTGTTCACGGCTCCTCAGAGCATGGGCTTCTGAGTCCAGGGGGCACTGGCTTTATGGTGGAGCCCCAAGAGAATGGCGTGACTTCCACCGTTTGGAAACACCACCTGTCTCTGCTACTTCGTTCATGTTTCTGTCAGGGCTGAAATAGAATAGCAGCATCCTCTCTCTCTGAGTTTGTTGCTACAAATAGCCTGAACTTTTGTTTAAGAAAACAGTTGACTTAAATATGGGATTACAAAAATCTGCTTGGGCTGTTCCTATATCTAGATCATGTTCTCATAGTATCTATTTGTTTAAAGTCAGACTCATTACCCTCTATATATAACATGATATTTGTTTACTTCAGAACAACCTGTTTGTTTTTGCTGATCCAGCCAATGAAGCTGAGTAGTGGAAGAGTCTTTTCTATCCTGTTCATCAAATCCAAATAAAGCCTGTTTAAACACAAGGAGAAAAAAAAAATATTCCTTGAATTTTTCTTTTTTTTTTTTTTTAGGATTACGTTTTCTTAGATTTTGGGTGGAAATTCAGGTGTTTCTGTTTTGGTTTCGTTGGGTTGAGTAAACAAAACAAAATACTTTTTCCTGAAATACATAATTCACAAGTTCTACATCACAAATGATTCTGGAGTAAGTAAATCACAGCATCACTTAAGTAAAAGACTGTTATAGTGATAAACCTTGAAAAAAGTGTAAGAAGCCTGAACATATAATAAACAACAGCTAGAGTCTCAAGGGATCATATCTGGCCTGATGTCACAGGTGCCACATCTCAGTGGCCACCTTCCTCCCTTAGGCGCGTCTGGAGCAGTACTGCATGAGCAATTCCTACGTGTGATTTTCAGATGTTACTGCAGATTGCTGAAATTTGGGACTCCCAACTGCAACTCTTGAACTGAAACTGCAACCCTGAATTTGATGTTTTTATAGGGCATCGTCAACAGCAAACCCAGAGCAAATAAGGAGACTGTTTAATCTCCAGAAAAAAACCCAAAACGTGTCAAAGGAACAAACAGCCAGCAGTGGGGTTTGCTGGGGGTTTTTTGGCTGGTTGGTTTGGTTTTTTTGTTTCTGTTTTGGGTTTTGGTTTTTTTTTGGGGGGGGTTGTTTGTTTATTGGTTTATGTTGGGGTTTGTTTTTTTTTTTTAAGTAGGGAGAGGGCCAGTGCTCTAGCAAGAGAATGTAGTGTACTAATTCTGGAATGAAAGAGAGTAAGGAGTGTTACCGCAAGGTCTATTGCAAGTACTAAACTCTGATATAGAAAAAGAACACCATGCTTTGCTGAGAATCCAAATGTTCAATATTTTGATACAAAAATCTCATGGCTATAGAATGAAAATGCTGCTATTCAGTACCTGCTTCTTAAGGCAAATAGGCTAGATGAAATATGGAGTTACTAAGGGAAAGAAAGCTTTTTGAGCAACCAACAGCAGTGAATGCTGTCTCTAAAAGCTGAGGAAATTTCCTCATCTGCTGGTTCAGGGTTGTATGTTACCCAGTATACCCACAACAAATTACAAATGCAACAGGACCAGAGTGAATGCAGGATTTAACATTGTATAAGCATGGGAAATCAGAGAATGAAGGTTGCATCTGTAGGACTCAAAATGAGTATGTTTTGGCTTCTAGCGTAGATATGCATAGAAATATGTGATTTGGATAAAAATAAGCCGCATTGGCATAAAAGTGCCACTAACCAGCTGGAGGAAGTCTGCAAAACATATTGAGAAGGGGAGAAAAAAAAAAGTATAGGAAGAGTAGCTTTTTGGAAGGACAAGTTGAAAAAGCTTTATACCTGCTCTGGGATTAGTGACTAAGAGAACTGTAGAGAGAGAACAACCTCTTCTTCCTTGCCTTGCCTCTCCAGTAATAATCCCCAATGGCATGAGGGTAGACTGGCTGAGTGATGATCTGGGTTACTGATCATTAACTGTGATCCATGTACAAAGGATCATGTTCCTTGTGGCAGGTTTAAAAAAAAAAATAAAAAATTTTAAAAGGTCTGAGCTTAAGCTGAGACACAGCCCACTCATTAAGCATCAGGAAATGAACATACATCAAACTAGGTAACAGGACGTGCATTTACAGGCTAAATATGGGTAGGCAGCACACTACAAATTCAGTACCACTGCAAAATTACGCAATATTGGATTGCTGAGTACCTTTGGTTTTGCAAAGAAAAATGAATTGCAGGATACCTAATCCACCCAGATAGACTAGGTAACAGTATGCAAATTTACAGGTTAAATATTAGCACACATCATATTGTCAAGTTCCACATAAATGCAAACTGTATTAAAATAATTTCAACAAATATTATGATAATTGCCTTGCTGTTTGGTACAGTTAATATTATGCTGTGCTTTTCATATGCTACAAAGGACTATGATGATTTTGGTTTAGTATTAGGAGGGCTAATAGTTCCAACAGTTTTCCTCTTTGTGAGCGAGCAGTGAGTTGGGGAGGATCTTGCACAAGAGGGCTGTGTGGTTTCTTTCCCGTGGAGCAGGTGGCATGTGTATAATTATCTAAAATTCTTGACTTTCCAAACTTTCTTGACAGTTTAAATTTGTGTTCACTTTATTTTTTTTTTTTTTCATGTAGTCTGCAAAATTCCTGGTAAGCAAGTGAAAAAATTTCCTGTGTTAAGGTCCTACCATTTGAATGATCTTAAGCACGAATATCACATGATATTCAGGGGAAGACTGCTGTTTACTGTAATGATCTTTGAATCTGTGTAATAAAATCCCATTTGAAAACACTGCTTTTGAAGGGTTCATCTTTCTATTAAGACTGGGTAGCTAAACTGTAAGCAAGAATTTAATGAAAACATTAATTCAGTGAAGCTATCCAGCAGACTTGGTTAGATTATTCTTTAAATGCAGAGAGTAAAAGGAGAATGAGACAATAGGAAGGTAAAAGCATTACCAACATATGTATTATATATAAATGTATTTTAAATATATGCACATATATGTATAATTAAGTGTCTATTTAAATAGAAGTATCCATATTTTTATTTTTTGCAGGTGATTGGGAAAGTTTGGGGTTCTTTTCCAGCAGAAAGATAATAAAATGAATTCGGGCAGAAAGTGCAAACAAGAAATTTTGCAGGTCTTGTGATATTTTTTTTTTTGTGCTTTAACTTACACTATATCATTCAGCTCTAATCTTGTATCTGGAGAAGGATTGATCAGGATGTAAGAAAGGGTGTTCTGATGATCATTCATTTCATCTAGAGAACAAAAAAAACCCATACCAAATTAATTATATTTACAAGCAAATAGTGAAAAGTATGATTGCTAACAAACTAATTTGATAAAAGATCATCCTTGATTCATAGAGCTGTTAAAAAGTGTCTGTTTAGCAACTTATTTTCAACTGTACTTGAACTGGACCTAACTGACATAGCATATTTGGAGTTCTCAGTTCTCAAAATATCCTGTTTTCTTTCTGAATGTTCTAAAAATGTTCTTTTGCATTTTTTTTCAGTTATAGCAATTCGGAATGCAACCCAATTTTAGTGTAGTTTACCAGTCTGTCATGCAGTTTGTTAGTATGTGGGAAGTAGGGACTTCCATCCTCAGTTGCCATGGAGATCAAGTGATAAGCAAGGTTAAATGCAGGTTTATGGCATTGTAACCCCTTTCCAGATTTGGTCAATATAAACCTTTTTTCCTTTTCCCTACTTATCTACTAAGTATTTTCTTTTTCTTACCTATGCCAATGGGTTGAAATGTGAATGCTATATAAATGGGAACTGGCATTTATTCCTTGCATTTTTATTTATTCTAATGGTATGTTGCAAATGAAGGCTGACAGAAAAATTTTTTTGAGGTTTTTGCCTAGTCAAGACTCGCTATGCTTTTGTAGCTGATATTCAAGTATCTTGTGTACGCTTCTTGGAGTGCTGCAGTGAGAATAGTTTTAATTTGACAGGACTAAAAAGGAGAGGCATCGCTTCTGTGTTAATCTTTCGTAAACAAAGTATTCTTGATACACTGTCTGCAGGTTGAGGAAGTGTAATTTTTCTACAGGCTTGTGTTGCATATTTGCACCACCAGAAATACTTCTGTCTAGAAAACAGATACGCTCACGCAGACTCTGAGTATAGATGAAATCATACAGCTAAAATGGTGTTTTACCATACATCTTGATGTAAAGTACTGTCATCAGTTCTACAAGCACTTGTACCACCGTACCACATCACTTGCATAGTCAAAACCCTGTTGTGTCTCAGGTTGCTTCAGTGAAAACACAGTGAATTGAATTTAAATTTGGAGGTGAAATTGTCTTTAGAGATCATCACCATACATAGAGATACATAAGCAGCTGTGATTTTGTTTCCTTTTTTTTTTTTTTTCATTGTTCCACGCCCATGCAGAGAGATAGTATAAAGGAGTGTATTTAACTTCTGCAGAGAGCTAACTGGCGTGTTTGATTCCTGTTAGTTTGAAAGAACAGGGAGATGTAAAAGTTTCTATTCCATGTTTAATAGGTAGTGGGATAAGTGGGGAGTGAGCTAGTTCTGAAGTGGGTGAAGAAGGCTTCTGGAATTTCCTTCTGAACATGAAGGAGGATGGAGAGATGGCAGCGGGAATGGGACAACCCAAACTGCAGCTGATGGCATGTGCAAAACTGGTTTGTATTTTTTTGAGGGTTTTTTGTTTTGGGGGGTTTTTTGTGTGTTGTTTTGTGTTTGGGGTTTTTTTGGGGGTTTTTTTGGTGTTTGGTTTTTTTTTTTCCCCCAGAACGTAGGTGTTCCTGGGGTTGTAAAAGTAGAAGTTTTCCTTAATAGTGAGATGCATCTGTAAGAAAACAGGGAAATGATTGTGAAAATTGATAAATCAGAATCAGGGCAGATAAATGTAATCAGGTGAAGCATTTACCTATCAAGATTTTGCTGTTCTGCAGATGGTATATAATCTTCTTGAATTTAAACAATGACATGAACGTTTACTGTTGGTTTTTAACTAGGATTTTAAAAGAAAAGCTGAATGCAACAAAGTTTTCTTGTTACTAGTATAAATATGAATCAAATTTACAAAAGTTCTTTGTGATGGATCAAATCTTATTGTGGCCTGTGTCACTCCTGGAAAATATTTAGTCCTGAAGCTTCCTGCAGAGAGTCATAGTATTCACAAAGCAGGAGCAGTAATTATCGAGTTGGAGCGTGGGATAAGGAGCTTGTATTTACATATCTAACTTATAAAGACCGAGCAGAGCTATAACCATGTATTCCATAGCAGACTTCTCTCACCATTACGTTGGTTTTGTATCAAGAGCAATAATAAGAACTACTGTTGGGTAGTACGTCGCTGTTGGTGTCCAAAGACGTTTTGACCCTACGTTAAGAATGTGTGTAGTTAAAAATGGACAAAAATATCCATTCTGCTGTAATTTACATTCAGTTAATGGATATTTTAGGGATAAGTTAAATTTAAAAATAATTGTGTTGGAAAATGAAGAGTAACAATTTCTAAAACAGTACATTTTGGATTCTTCAAGTGAAAATTGGAGTATGGGAACCTCAGTGTTGGTGCTTCTGAAATAAAAAGCACTAACCTCCAGATTGGACCTGCTATGCAGACAAGTAAGTTGGGATCTAGAAATTCTGGTGTTTCTAGGAAAACTAGAACACATAGTTCTGGGGGTTTCCAAACAACACAGTATGGAGCCACGGCCATAGAAAGGCAACCTAGGCAGCATATATATAAAAGGAATGTTACAGAGCTCTTGTCAATAGCTTTAAAAAGGAAAAAAAAAAAAAAAAAAGCAACCCAGGATCAGCCCTGCTGGAGGGGGGCTTGATGGATAAAAATGGCATCTAAAGACCTAGTGAAACATGCTTCATAAAAATGACTTTGGCATAAATTTTAAACATTGTGGGGAAAATGCAATATCCTGCATGTATGAACAGCTCCCCGCCTTGACGTATGAGAGAACTTCACAACAGTTCTGTCATCTAGATTTCAACAACTTTGTGGCAATACAGCACAGTTGTTCAACGGCAGGGGAATGTTTATATATTCTGCATATACATATCCTATGTGCTAAATATAAACGTGACTGACGTGCTGCCTTCTGAACTTTCCCTCTGAAAATAGGAATGGATGGTAACAGAACTGACTAAAAACACTACAGCAAGCTTCTGTCAGTAAAAAAAAAAAAGAAACCAAACAAAACCATTATCATAAACTCAATATTTTGTTTATGGCACCCCCAGTTTTTAAAAATTATTTCAATACTCATGATTTTATTTTTGAAAGTAGTATAGTAATCATACCATATCCTGCTGGAGAAAGGCCCAGGTGCTTCATTCTGTTTTTGACAAGTTCAGCAAGCTCCTGCCTTTCTGACCTCCTGAAAAGGTTCATTCGCTGCTGGTTTATCTTCTCCGCTGTTTTACCGGGGTGTCGTGGTACTCTTCTGCTCAGCCGCCGGGCCCACTGCATGCTTTTTCGTCGTAACAAGGGATGATCAGACTGATCGCTAGATGTTGAGTTACGGTGATTACTACGATAACTAGTCTGTTCTTTGGTGTCTTTAGTGTCTTCCCATTCGTCCACGCTGATAGAGATTTGAGACTTGAAAGAAAAATGATGAGAGATTTACACGCATACAAAAATGACAAGGGCTTTTAAAAATGGAAGCAGATTAAGATGTTCTCTCCTCTTTTCAACAGTGTGGTGGAACGTGTTTTGGTTACAGTAGAGCCAAGGGGATTCAGCTGTTTGTACCTAGCAAGTGTTCCTGAATTGGGCACCCTTTACTAGACTTCAACTTCTTCTGTAAAAAGCTTATGTGTGATATAAATACATTTCTCAAGTGCAAAAGCAGTTACGAGTTACTTAATGCTTGATTCTATTTTGATTCTGAGAAGAACAACTCTAGCCTTCTGATGCTGCCTTTCCTGAATCTAGAAATTTGTTCTGAATGACTTCTCCACTTTCTTCCATGTCTGCATATTTTTAGAAAATCAAGTTCTGTAACTGCTTTTCAGATCTATGTTGTGGATTCATTAACCAATGGTTCAACTTTGGCTGCACTGGTTTGAGGATTCTTTTAAGACCACAGGTGGAACATGCCTTTTACCCGTGTCTCCAATTCCCAGGTGTTTTTGATCTTCCAGCACATAATATCTGGAATGCCTCTGTGTCTGAAAACAGGCACATATGCAATGTGATTCAGGGCCCCTCTTACAAATAAGGTAATTAATTCCTACGTTCAAGCATAGAGATGTTGCTTTTTCACTCATATAGTAATAAAAATAAAAAAAAGCAGATTTAAGGGCCAAAATCTGGCCCTTAATCTTAATCTGTTTGCTGTGTTTTCTTCATGCCACCCGAGTATGACCATATACATACAGCAGAACTGAAATAACTCCACTGGATGGGCTTGAAACGTCTTTTTTTTTGACATTGAAATAGTGAAGCCCTCACTGGTACCAGTGGAGTCATATTACCAAGTTACTGGTGACTGATTTCAGCGTGTTGAGTGTTTAAAATAAACAAATGAAACATTCCAAAGATGACTTAAAGTGGAGCTGGCTCAGTTTGTGTGACTCCCCACAAACAGAAAGAGTTCACAAGATGCTGTAAGTGATCAGTGAAAAAGCAAATATAACTTTAGAGGTTCTAAAGGCCTTTTCCCATTAATATAAAATCTGAAAGCAAGATTCTGTTGACCTCATCAGTGTCGAATATAACCTTTCTTTAAGAGGCTCAGCACCCTCTCACACACAGAATCTATAAGGTTCCTGGAGTCCATAAAATAATATTTGATATGAGTAAGTCTGACAGTGTGAGAAAGATACTAAATTTTTCCCTTTTGCACCGACTAGCTTTTCTGTGTAAAAAAACCCCAACAACCCCAACCAACAACAAACCAATCAGAACCAATAATTAAAAAGAACACTAAATATGCATATGTTCTAGCACATCAAGTAAAATCACATTTTTAGTATTCTAGACTAGGATCTTGAAATAAGCCTCATGTAAAGAGCCATTAATTTATTGCAGGTCTTCAGCGTAGTCTGCAATAGCAAGGATTTATTTTTTTTAAATTATTTTTGAAGTTTTGTTACTTACTCAGCTGATGATATTTTTGGTAGGGCATAAAAGAGAACCCTGAATCCCTGTGTACAGGAATGCTATTTGATTTTGTTATTGTTGTTTATTTTAAATTGACATTTTGGTTTTGCATGTATTTGACAGTATGTATTAAGGTAAGCAAAGTACATTCCATATGATGAGATGCTATTTATGGATGGGAAGGGTCTATTTTGTGTGAACAAATCTGATACAAACTGACTATAAAGGATGGGCTTGTTCTGCCTTTTTCCTGTCTGCACTGGTAGCTTTCCTTGTCCAATTCTTTATAACAGCCATCTGGACTTGCTGGCAGTAGTGCTGGAAAGGCAGAGACCAATTATCCTGATTTCTACAGGAGGGTAAGTCACATTTTTTGAGCCAGAGATTAATCAGGAGAGGCTAAGTAAAAGAACAAGTATTTTTTGATTCTGTGAATCTGTAAAACCCTATCTGAACTTTTGAAACAGTGGGATAGATGAGTTGAAACCATAAATGAAGGTGATAAATATTTACTCAGATGACTATTCAGTTTTCAAGGTGCCTGTTGAGAAAGGTGTGCAGAATGGCCCTTCCTTGTATGCAGGAGGGAAAATTAAGCTGTTTAAAGGCAAAGCAAAACCAAAGAACCCAAAACCCTCTTTCAGAGGCAGCACAAAAGCGTGCCTGCCAATGGCGCCTGTATAACACAGACAAGATAAAAGCCCAGCACAGTACTTCTGTGTGTCCCCCTCTGTTTTAATCAGTCTCAAACATTCTTTGAAAATACTTTTATAGCTATCATTAATTTATTTTTGTGTGGTTTGGTTGCTTTAATTTCTTTTCATTTAATTTCCTTTTTTGCATAGCATAATTGATGACCCCAGCTGGCCAAAGGGATATTCCGTACCATATGGCGTCACACTCAGCTGGTTGAAGAAGGGGGACGTTCAGAGTGATGGCATTTGTCTTCCCAAGTAACTGTTGTGTGTGATGGAGCCCTGTGTGCCTGGGAATGGCTGAACACCTGCCTGCCCGTGGGAAGCAGCTGTTGTTAATTCCTTGTTTTGCTTTGCTAGCACATGCAGCTTTTCCTTTACCTGTTAATCTGTCTTTATCTCAACGCATGAGTTTTCTCACTTTTACTCTTCTGATTCTCTCCCCCATCCCACTGGGGTGGGGAGAGAGCAAGCGGCTGTGTGGGGCTTACTGCCTCCCAGGCTTAAACTGTGAAACCTAGAAACAGGCAGACAATAAGCGAAAACTGACCTGTGAAGCCATTTCTCGTGACTGACAAAGGAAGGGGAAAAAGAAAACAAACGACAATTTAAACAGAAGTGAATCTAAAGAAAAAACATGGACTGCTTGAACAGGAACCACAGTAAATGAGCTACACAGCCAGTAAGGAAGACTTCCTATCTCCTGGTTTGGTTTTTTTTATGAAATTGAAATGGTTTAAGTCATAGGTGCAAGCTAGATGTGCTTGTTATTTAGTAACTAGATCACTGAAAACTTGCTCTCTTTTAAAATGAATTATATTTATCTGTCAGAGTGAAGTGAGGGATTCTTATTTGCATAGTACAAAAAGGGAGTGTCAAAGCAGAAATTGTACATATATTAATATTAATATTGGTATATTTTGTTCTTGTGACTCAAGTTAACCATTAATTGACAGCTTCCAGGTGTGTGCAATAAAAATTAAGATTTCTATGTCTGCTTAAACTCAATTTGATACACACATTGGAGGTTCTATTAGTTAGAAACCTTCTAATTATGGTTAGAAGTTCAGAATTCCTGAGAAAAAGAGCAATTTACATTTCTCTAACCCCCATTTTACAGATCTCATCCAACAATATTTTAAAGTTGTTTCTGGCTTAATACACTGAAAAGCTAAAATGATAGCCCACACTAATATCATTTTATTAGTGACATTAGTAGAAAAATCCTTAACTTCAAAAGAAAGGCTTTGCAGAAAGATGACAGCCTTCAGCATCTCTGCATTGTAGGTATCTACCCATAAAGATGACAGAAGCAGGGCTTCGTGTGTTCTGGGGAAGGGCTGGGTTAGGAAGGATTCTCCTACCCCTCTCTGGAAGGGGAAGGGTTTCACAAATGCTCACCCACTAAACAAGAAACTGCTGAAATATTTAAGTGTGAAAATACCACTGGGGGTCTGCATTCAGAGCACTGAGGTTTTGAGTAACAAGTGCTTTTACTTCATGCTTTTCCTTAATGAACAAAGACAGCACTGAGGTTTTGAGTAACAAGTGCTTTCACTTCATGCTTTTCCTTAATGAACAAAGTGCCACTCTTCCACGTTAGTCCAGTACCCGACAATCTGAAAACTTAACGAGGAGATTTCCTCACCCCCTGCCTTGTTCCTCTGCCTGATTCAACTCTAAACTAAACCTGGGCCTGGTTCCCAATGTTATGGTAAAATTGTGAGTTTAGAATTAAGTGACTGATGGTCCCGAACCTTGTTTTCAGAAAAGTATTTGAAAGATCTTTATCGGTTAAGCTTGCCTCAAAAGACTTATTTGGGTGTCTATGCCTAACCCTCGCATCCCTGCCAAAAAAAAAAGTTCATGTGGAAAAGACGAATGTTACTCTTACAGTTACCCCTCCCCTGTAGAGATGCTGTTTGCCAGTCAGCTTGTATGTTTGAAAGCATGGGAAAATGCAGAAAGAAGGAGAAAAAAAAAAAAAAGGCCAACAAAATTCCCTCTTCACAATATGTTGTATGCTCACAGATCAACTGTTCTTGATTCTCTTTTTTGGACCTGAAGTTTAATAGCTGTGAATGTGAGAATGAAGCGTTGCCATGAATTTTATCTTACTTATCCTTATGTAATGAATTCTTAACAGACTTTTTTTCATATTAGCAGTGATGCTGATTATATTCTCCAAGGAATGATTTTGAGAGATTTTGTTAATGCTGATATATTTTTTAAAAATCAGCTGATGTTACTGGAGTGGCACAGCCCACTGGCTAAGCTGTAAAAGCCACCAGGAGGAGGTATTGGTGGTCCTCAAAGAGAGACACTAGTGAACTTGGTGGAATCTTGCATAGCTTTTTGTAACCCTTATCTTAAAGTTAACTTTAACTGAATATTTGTGCTTCCTTCAAGAGAAATCTTCAAGTTAAGCATTACATGGCTTAATGTTTTATAACATTCTTCTGAAATACAGAAAACACAAATTATCTGTCTTGGAAATCAGTAAACTATGTTTGAGTATTTCAGAAGAAAGAAGAACCTTGTTCGCTGTTGCATTTTAGAGCTGTATTTGAGCCACGGTTTAATCAGAGGGCAGTATTGACGGTCACATAAACAAATGGCACATACATAACAGAAATAAAAGCTGCACAAACAAAAAGAAAGTATGTTAAATAGGAAAAAGTAATTTTGTCATTCTTTACAAATATAGGGAGAAACGTATACATTTATATGGCAGACATATAAATACCTATATACAAAAAATCACCACTGCTTGGCAGCTAAATTTAGAGAAATACCACAATACTTTTGATAACATTAATTTATTCTCTTATGGCTCATTTCTAGTTAGAAATTCACTTGAATACTGAAATTCTATATTTTGGGATACAGTGATGTTCTTGTCACACCTGATACAGCAGCAGCTCATTCCAGATGCTGCTATTAGTCACCACATAAAAGTTCAGGCTAGAGCTAGCTATCCTAGCCCGTCCTATCTGTGCCTGAGCTGCCCCTTGTTTCCAATCAGTTGGTTCTTCGCAGGCGAGCACAGGAATGAAAGTCAGTATGGAGACTGGCTCTGGGTAATCGTGAAGTCTGGGGCTGAATGGGAGCCCTGAGCTAATGTCAGCAGAGGGGGACCTTCAGTGGTTCATCTGAATTCTGTGCATTTGCAGATAGAACATCCACAATGTTCTTTAAAGAAGTGGTTCCCATTCTTATGACAATCAAAGAATGTTGTATACTCTGCAATCAAATCCAAAGAGAAGTAGAGTAAACTGACATACCTCGGATGTTGGAAGCTTTTGGGTTTCTGTCCTATAGACTCCAATTGGAATGTCTCCTGTAGAAGAACAAAGTTTCTGATATAGTCTGGCATATGTCCTAATCCACAGATCCTCTTCTGTGATTTTCATCTGAACAAATAATAATAGGAAGGAGGACTTGTAACTCTTGAGGGCCTATAGTTCACTATTCTGCTCCTGAAAAAATATTAAAACTAAATACTAGCTGGTAATGATCATACTGTAGTATTGCACCTTTGCTCCACAACAAATCTGGAACTTCTATTGGGTTTCTAGACACTTCTTTTGTTCTCTCCCTGTTTGGGACACATTGCAGTGCAAATGGTTCAGTCTTACGAAATTACTTGAAAACTCAAATGGCATCCTTGATGCAGAGGTCATATCTGATTAAAATATAAAAGAATTAACTCAATATTGGCAGCAGTAAGAAAGGGGTGATGGACAGACTGAAGAATGTGTAATTTATATGCAGCCAGATTCTAGACATTAGACAGCAGGCTGAATATTTGGGGAGAAGGGAGTGGGGTAAAAGTAATACACTAAGCATAAATGACACAAGAAAGTCTTAAATTAATCTCCAGTATTTCATTACTATTACACTAGCTTTATTGAACTAAAGTTAATGTCAGCAGAGGGAGACCTTCAGTGGGTTATATGTGACGTATTCTGAAATACTCAAGATACGCGAGCCCCTTTTCAGAGGTTCAGCTGTCTTGCATTCACTGTAACAAAGCTTAAGGGTTGACCAGCAAATCCATAATTGTTTTTTATTTAAACAACTTTCTTAAACCATCATTGATAACTTCCTCTTTTTGAGAACAATGTCCTGCAATTCTTTATAGTTGCCCAGAAGGCAACTGGTAAATGACTTCTTTTCATCTGTTTGCCACCTGGGGTGTGAGGGGTGTGGGAGAAAACAGCAAGGTGGGTTTGATTTTTATATAAAAAATGATTCCTTTTTTTTTGGTGTGTGTATATATAAGTATTAAAAATAGATATAAAAATAAACTCTGCATTGGGGAATATTGACATACATAAAACCAAGATGACTTTTGAACTTTGACACCTAAGCTAAAGTAATTTAATACATTTTGTCTTTATGCAATGTCCAGTTCTGCCCTTTATTGCCTATGATGGAAATAGGTGTTGTGAAATAACATTGTGTGTAAGTGCTAGCCAGGCTGTAGAATACACAGAGTGCCTCCTGGTTTTTATATACTTAATTTTAAAAATTGCTTGCTGAAATGCCATTTTTATTTCTTTTTTATTTCACATAAAATGCACGTTTCCTGTGTTTTCCCTTCTTTCCTATTTTCCTTTGCGCTTTATAGAATGTATTGTGTTTTCTTGGGAGGGGCGTGGGTTTTGCTATGCAAGTAACTAAAATTAGGTATGTTCTCTATCTAATTTTCTTGTCTTCTCCCCTGATGAAAGAGGAAACAGATGGCCTTTCTTGGACTTTCACAAAAGGAAGGGCCGTACAAAGAAAGCAGAGGTATTTTGCAGACAGTACAGAATCTTTTCTGGTATTCTGTAATATATATATTTTTTAAATAACTTACAGAACAAAGAAACCCAGATCCTGGTGTGGTATCAAGTCCCAGCAGAAGTCTTGTGATAGAAATCATATAATCTTTCACAAATGACTGCAAAATTTTTAATAGGAGAGATGGAAAAGAAAGAAAAAAGCTTTAAGGAACAGATGAGCAGGTAACCATTAGCACCATGTGTGAATTTCAAAGGAATTGTACATCTGTATTTACAATCTCTTTAAGTATCTTAATCACTCTAGAACTAGCTATCCCTTTTGTTGTGCTGAATCTACTTATATGAAGTAAGTTTTCTCACTGGCTCCTGCATACGCATGCAATGCAGTTACTGGATTCAAAGACACTAAGGCACAGTAAGGCACCATGAAAGCGAAGATGAACATAGATGTAAGATCAATGGGAGTAAGGTGTTGGCCTTCTTAGGTGTGAAATTATAATAATGAACTCTTCTGTGCAAAAGAAATGCTGTCATATGTTGGATGGGTCTGCAGTACGGAGTAGTGAGTAATATTAAGGTGAGACCCCTGTTATTTGAGTTCAAAGGAGTAATTTGCCTTTGCTAATCCATCTATTTTTTTTTTTAAGGGTTGATCTGCCTTATCTCAGGTCAGGCTTGTTGCTCTGCTAACAGAAGTGTTTTGCGGATTGGTTAAAAGGTAGAAATTAAGTTAAATGTAGAAATGTAGGCTGAGACTGGGGACAGACAGTAGGTCTGCTAAAATCACAAGTCTTTCTCCTCTTTATCAGCTGGGCTGCTGGAATCCGAGGGCCATGTGGGTGCTCTGCTACCTTTGCTAGGGCTGCTCCTTGTCACCTCCTCTGAGGTGTAACAGGGCAGCATTCTGAGCAGGCTATCAGTCCTTGTTGAACCGCAACTTGCAATTAGCTCTTTTGGCTTAACGCAAATATGGAGCTAGCAAATAGGTTGTTAATAAAGAAATAGCTTACAAAGTTGTTATACATCCTTTAGAGTTCCAGCATATGGATTTTTTTTAAACTCAGAAGCTAGACAGATTTAATTTGATACACAGTGATTCAGCTATTTTGATTTTTTATACTGGTAATCTTCCAGTTGTCATGGGATAAATGCCAATGAGCATCTTCTTGAAAAGAACGAAATTTTTTGTAACCTCAACTTATTTGTTATCTTGGCTGCATCATTTGTGCTACGGCATTAGCATTACCAAGCATATTCCCAAGGAATTGCTAGAACAAGTTTTCATTCAGTGTCCCAAAGATAATTCAAAGTAATTTATTTTGGCCTAAAATAAAAAGCACCAGGTGAACCCCTCTCTCTTCCATGTCATTTACTCTGATCCTTGTATGCAGAAGAAAAAGATGTCATACAGAAAAGAATGGGACTGTGAAAAAGAACAGGGAGAACTTGCTGTCACAGCATTTGTAATGTGGAATAGGAATGATAATTCTGGAAAAATGATAGTTCACTTGAGCAGTAGAAGCTTGAAGAAAGAATGGGTGGAATTTGAGTGAGAGTGAGTATGTGGGGTTTTTTTGTTTTAAACACTTTCTGGTGAATCATTTTGCTTTGTCAAGTCACAACATGACTCATTGCATCTAGAGCAAATAGAAGATACTGAAGTTACATATGTGTTGGCAGGAGTTGTTGATGATATCTGTTTCTGTACAGGTGTCTTAATCTACTTTTAAAAAACACTTTGCTATATGTGATGTTGATATTCTGGGACATGATTAAAAACATGTTTTCTAAGCAAATACATGTATTTCTAAACCATCTAGAATTTGATAAATGGCTTTACCTCTGTTGGCTTATCTGCTTTTGGTACCTATCTATATACATGACTTTTATATATAAATGACTTTTTGAGAAAAGCTTAGCTCCAGGAATTTTTCTATTTACATTGAATTTGCCTTCAGGGAATTTATTTGGAAACAGAACTGAGATGAAAAAACACCCTTCATGCACCGAATTACCAAGTAAACTGATTTCCCTGAAAGAACATTTAGCACCTGAATACAAAAGCATCCACAGGCTACCTCTAGGTTCAGGCAAAGTAGGTAGCTCCTCAGGTGAGCAGCCTACATGGGCCATGGTGGTGTTGCTGCCTATTCTGCATAGCTAGATCCTTGAAGGCTAGTGCTGGGGGGTGCTGCTTGGGCATCCCAACATATCAGGGTGTGTGGAAAGGTGGTCATTGCTGAAGAGTCAGGGCAATATTCTCCTCTTTTTCCACCTTGAAACCAGCAGCTATGGCCTTCATTTGTTCTGACCCCATTTTTCTGCTATATTCTTTCTTCGACTGCCTGAGGCTGTTGCCCTTCCCTTATTCTCCCTGACTGTCATCTCTGCTTTTTGCATGAGGAGCTCCATCCTGGGTTCTTGGACAACAAGGTTCAATGCTGCCTTTTTCTTCTCCCACTGTCTCCTTGTAACCACTGCATATATTTCTTGTTAGGGCCAGAGTGGGTTAGTTTGAGATATGATGACTGGTTATCTGGAGGTCTAGTTGACATGAGTAAGAGGACAAGTCACAACGAAATAACCTCTATCAGCAAATGCAGATGACTGATAAATTACTCATGGAAGTAATTCTGTTGATTTTCGTGG
This sequence comes from Pterocles gutturalis, assembly GCF_000699245.1. Classification (NCBI taxonomy): domain Eukaryota; kingdom Metazoa; phylum Chordata; class Aves; order Pterocliformes; family Pteroclidae; genus Pterocles; species Pterocles gutturalis. The sequence continues at coordinate 12,645 of NW_010105225.1, read as the reverse complement.
TTACAGACACTACTTGGTGGGTTGGGCACTTTTTGTTGCAGAGTACAAGCGTTATGAGTCTGTATAATCTGTATTTTATGTAGGCCTTGTCGAAACTATCCTGCTTATTTGGCTGTGGAGAGGCTCATATACAGTATTGTATCGTTTAACATCATAATTTGTGCAAGAACAGGGTGATTTTTTGGGGTTGATAACTGAGCTAGTACTGTCATGTGGAACATGCTCCATTACCTTTTGCCTTTGATTGTTCCCGGTACAGACATACACATTAATGGCTTACGTGTAGGAAAACGGGGTCATCTAACAATCAAGTACAAGACAATAGGTGGTACCAATGCATGTCTGTGTTAAAGTCACATTATTGTTGATAGTACCTGATAAAGCAGCGTATCCAACATACTGATGCTGAAAACCCTGCCAGCAGCAAAGGGCAGTCGAAACATAAATGCCAGATTAGATCCCTTCTCCCGCTCTTTCTGTTAATGAATTAAAAATAGAAAATACTTTTAGTGCCGGTTTTGGAAGGACTTTAATAAAAACATCAAGTTGTTATTACCTTGAAAGTGGTCAAAAGTGTAAAATCCCTTTACTCTGAATATAGTTTCTTTCTACAAATATGTAGCATCTTTGTTCAGTACTTAGTTTTTCAGGTTGAAATAATTTGTTTAATGCATATTTTGTTTGAATCATCACACCTTAAATGCATGGGTATATTCTACCAGATCATTTTAAAAATGACTGAGGGATTTCAGCTGTGCTTAGAGCAAAGTTCTTGTTATTCCTGCTCCAATTCCTTGGTGCTGACAGTGGACTCTCATTCAGGTCCAGAAAGTCTACTAGGAACGGGAACATGAAACATGAACAGAATCTCATGCAAAAGGGAAGAAGTGGTATTTCAGTGAATGTGATGATGGGAGACAAGATCAGACACAGACTGGGGTAGAAACTTCTTCCTCTGATGCCTCAGAAAAACATAACTATAGTTATGCCTTTTTCTTATCACATCTCACTTGCAGAAGAATCACACCATAATGTGCGTCCTACTCCTTCAGTTATCGCAGAGCAAAACTACGGGTTGGAAGTGATCTTATTTTAAGAAGAGAGAAAATACCAAGCTTTCAGTTCAGAGATGTCACGAAGAATTCTCAAAGTACAGATATGTTACATGTCTTGGAATTGAGACACTTGCATCCACCACATATGCACAGTAGTACATGGCAGGGACTGACTGGCTGGCCAGCCTGGCCTTGGTGGTTTTGTGTTTTCTCTGTTGTATAAGGGCCACTGCTTTCTCCTATGTCAGTGCTGAGTTTGGTGTTCAGATTTATTTCTCTCTAAAATGAGGAAAGTGTCAGGGACCGGACCCCACCCATCCCTTCCCGGATGATCCATGTTTACATCTCAAACAATGGGCAGAACGTTTTCTGAAGAAGAGCCTCCACCAGGAGTGCTTGGGCAGAGCACTCGGACAGAAAATTCCTAAAGAAGAGACACCACTGTGTCTAGGACATTATCGAGTGGTTAATGTCTTGAGTGACGGCACATCTGTCAGGTGGGGCATGGGTGCTGAGGGTGCTGAGGGCTGGAGTCCGCGGTGGGGAACCAGCTGCCCCTCCCCACGAAGCTGACCTGGATGCAGGGCTGTTGCGCCCCCCAAAGGTCAACCCCAAAGGTGACCTGGATGCTGGGCATCCCTCAAGGGCTGGTCCAGGACTGGACTGGACCGAACTGTATGACAGGTGAGCCCGAACTGTACTCCCCACTGACCCATCACCATCCGGTCGACCCATCACCACCCCACGCACAGAGTTTCTGCCTGAAACAAAGACTTCTGCCTGAAGAGAAGACGCGTGCTGGAACGAGGGATTGGTGATGGTCTCTGGGTCTCTGTGTGTGTCTCTGTCTCTTTATCTCTGTCTTTCTGCCCCCCTTTCTTACTTTTCAACTCTTTCGTACTGTCCTCTGTCTAATTTTAGCCTCAAATAATGATTGAGCGTTATCTGGTGCTTGCTTAATGGATAAGTGATGTTTGGTGATAAGTGTGATTTGTGATGTTTTTGCAGTTGCTGAGGTAAATAAAATCGTTTTGTATTGTTCCTCGAGTCATTGTCTGACTCCGCCTAGCTGGTGCTCCTTTTCGGGGAATCACAAAAAACCTCTCTCAACTGTCCACTGGAGTGGGGCGAGACAGAAAGTTGCAGCTGCAAGAGCAGATGGACTTCTGATTCGCGTCTTCTGCAGCCCATTAGGCTGAAAAGTCAATTTTGCATGTGTGCTTCAGTGCTACCTGAAGGCAGCTTGCCTGACTTTTTTTAGTTTTTCTGAAAATGAAGTGCTTAATGCAGAATTAACAACCAACTGTACATTTGACTGCATTAGACAATTTTTACTCCAGTTTTTAATTGCCTTTCATTTTGCATGAGGGAGTTCTGGAACATCAGGTGAACTACAGCACCACCTGTGGAGCTCCCTGCAAATGTTAAGATGAAATGAGTGGGAAATAACAGCAGGCAACTTCAACAGCAATGAAGAAAATGTTGTTCCAGCAAGATCATTTATCCACCTCTATTTCAGCATGGCATAGTTTGGATAGGAAGTTAATTAACTGTTCAGCTTCCAACCTATATTCGCAACTTTACACAATAAATTAATAAAGATAAGGAAGAGGTTATAGTATTTCTAATGGCTTCCCTAACCTTTCCTGGAAAAATCAAGGAGTCTATGTAAAGCAAGAAAGAGAAACAAGATAAAAATCCTGGTTTCACTGCACTGAAGCAGACAGGCTGCAGCCCATGGAGTATTCCAGAAGCAACTGTAGACACCACATACTGGGAAAACTGTTAGTATTCCTGCCTCCCCTTATGACTAAACTGTATGGATTAAGGGAATATGTTAAGAAAGAAAATACTGTTGGTTATAGTACACCAAGGAACTGAGTTAAATTTGGAACATAATCTTGAAGGTGCCATCCAGCTGTTGGCACTTGTTGCCCTGAATCAACTGGCAATCATAGAATCATTAAGGTTGGAAAAGACCTCAAGGATCATCAAGTCCAACCCAACACCACCTAACTCACTAAACCATGTCCCTAAGCACCACATCTACACGTTTCCCGAACCCTTCCAGGGATGGTGACTCCACCACTGCCCTGGGCAGCCTGTTCCAATGCCTGATCAATGCATGATTTCAGCCAGTTCCAGCTTATTCTTCCTGGGGTTACCATTCAGAGAGGGAGTGCTCCCAGGTGCAAACCTTAATGCAGAGTGGGACTGGCATAATCCAAACGAAGGTGTGCCTCCCACTGAAAACTGCTTCTAGCTGTGTAACAACTTTTGGCTAGCTTCCTTGCAGTTCTCCATTTTATGTGCTTATCAGAATAACACCTCTATAAGATCAATCCTTAGTTCTGCTTCAGGCAAAGGTCAACAAATTGCACAAGATCACCCGGATATTTATATCTTGTGGTTGAAATGTAAGCATGATAGTCAACTGAGTAAAAGATTGACTTCTAATACTTATACTAGTAGCCTAGCCTATCTAGACAGGCTGACTTCTTGCAGAATTCTATTCCTGTGTATTTCCCGTGTAAACTGGGAGCTGGCCTGTGAAGATAAGTTTGTGTGAAAAGGCTGCTTTCCTTTAACTATATATTAAAATTAACTAGATATTAAAATTAACTATGTGAACAGTAAATAGTGAAATACCTGAAATCCCCCAAATCTAGGAAACTGAAACTATATGCTAATTCTGTATAATGATAATGATATTTTAGCATGAATTCAACTTTCATAAGAAATGTAAGCTAGCTGAGGTGAAGAGATTGGGAGGCTACACAAGAGAACCTAGCAATAATTTCTAGATTGATATCAAGGGGAAAAAGAGATGACTGGAGTGAAAGATCTCTGTCCTTTAAGACTGGCATAGTGATATTACTTATCTCACTCTCATAAATTCAGAAAATGGCCTTAAAGATCATGAAGGAGGCACTGTAAGCTTTGTGGACTGCAGAGGTAGGTAGGACAGATCACCAACGAAGATCTGTGAAAGAGGATTGTCCTTGAATTTACCAAGTTCAACGTGCACCGTGTTACCTTATATGCTCCATCTAATGTTTTAGCAATAGTATTTTGAACAAGCAAATTAAACTTATCTCCCTGTAGCCTCCCTGTTCCACAGCTGGACAATGCCAACATGTACACTAGAATGTATAAACTATGAAGGTTTTACCTAGCATGTAAACCATGTTACTATCCTTATTGTCACTAGGACTGCTCTTCACAAAAGAACAATTGCTGTTCTCACGCTGTCACAGTAACACAAATACCCCATACAGACAGGTGGAAACGTATACAGAATATGTCATTATAGTGCCTTTAAAGTGAGTTGGAATTTTAAAAAGCATTATAATAAAAGCTGTATATTTTTAGAGTGTTTAATCAACTAAAATATTTTCCACATTAATTGCCTGCGGCAGCCTCTTGGTAAACCATATTAGCTCTAAATATTCAGTTTTCCAAAATTTTCCATTTTCCTTGAGCAAATTCTGTGTCTACCTCTGTCCAGAGGGTTGGTGGATTAATATTACCTTGTAAAGTGATGGAACTCAAATCAAACTTCATTCTTCAATGAGGAGAGAATTTAGAAAAAAAGAATCTTTTACATTAGCTCTGCAACCATAAAACAATTTCACTGTTTCCATTTGTTTGGAAAAACATTGTTGCAAAATCATAAAAAGTGTTAAAATGATAACATTTAAATTGGAGGCAGGGGTGGGAGGAGGCAAATCTCCTTACCTTTTCTAATTTGGATAGAGCAAGAGAATAGCAGTCTTTGGCTCTGAACTGCATGAATCTCATATTGGCTGGGTGAGTTAGTTCCGTGATAATGCTTAAGCTTGAGAACAACCTGTATTTTAAAAGAATGTAACAGTTAAACATCTATTCATAACAACTCACAAATGTGAGGCTCTACATAATACTAGAGCTTGTGCTCATGTCTATATTTTTAATGAAGTGCCTGAAACCTGGGGTGGTTTTTTGGCACAATGAAATGCTGGTATAATAGCAAAGGAAACTACAAAACATTTTCTTTAGAATTCACAAAGAAGCAAACATACTTTCAAAGGTTGAGTGTAATGCTGGAAAGGAACCACTTAATCTCATTACCAGAGATTTTATTAAATAATTTCTAAAATGACACAAATCTGTAGGAAACAATACAAAATGCAAAACTATATAGCCTGTACTTAGTATCTGGTTGCATGTGAACTACCATTTTATTTGAACTGGCTTATGTACTCTTTCCATTTGATTTTATTTTTTTATTTTTTTTTTTAGTTCTCTTTGTTCTATGTCCACAAACTGAGCAACAGATGAAAACTGACACTCCTTGGGAGTTGCTGAGAAAATGTCTGCTTATATATACTTATGTTCTCACTTTGAATTATTTACATACAAAAAACATTTATAAGTCAACACTAATTCAGGCTTTCAATAACAAAAAACTGAAGTTTAACTCTGCTCTGACCCCGAATTACGCAGATTTTCATCAAGCAGACTAAAGAGCTTCTCTCCAGCTGTCAGAGCTCTAAGAATTAGAAAGAAATTTGTAATTCATGCTATGCAAATACTAAAGTACTTAGAATACAACTGAGAAAGTGAGATGTGCATTTGTAATCTGTTCTGCTGATCCCGTAAGTACAGATCTGCATGTGACAAGAGAGAACTGTAGTACTACTGACATCATTAACGTGGCTTCTGTTTAATTCTGATAAAAATTAAAGTGGTTTTCTTGAAAGAGGAATTTAGTAAGTTAGTGGAATTCAGTGTACCTTTTTGCAAGGCTTTTGTCTTTTTCCCCTCACTTGTGTAGGGAGGAACTGCTGAAGAGTAAGCACTTAGGGAATGGAGTCCCATACACAGATTAAATAAATGATAACTGCACCCTTGAAATGCAACTGTGGTACATCTTCATTTGTAAGCTGGGTTACAAAAACCTGTGAGGTGCTCATGAAAATTGAAAAAAAAATCCCGATAATATCACACTTATAGGTATGACCTTCTATTTACTAAGTAGCTTAACAAATGTCTTAGAAAAACTCCAGTGGTTTAGAATCCTTCTTTAACCCTACAGTTTGTGTTAAGTGCTGTTGTTCTCCACCAGCCTCTTCTTCATCAGCTTCTGATATTATTAGCTACAAAAAGCCTTTAAACATATTTTTAAAGTTCATTTACAAAACTGTTCACCTTGGTGCAATGAATGTAGTTTATTCTGTAGAACACAGGTAGATGCCACTACCTTATGCCTCTTCCCAAAGCTTACTTATTTCTACAACTTTCACATAATATAAAAATGCAGTGAAATTATTGTATGTGTTCTAGGGAAAAAAATTAGAAAAATATTATACAATACATTACTTGTGAAAGTTTAAAAAGTTTTCTGAAAAAGTATTAAGTCTTAAACCAAGATATTTATTCTGATTTCTTTTGATATTTGTAAAAATTACCATGTAGTCTTAAAATTATAGCTCATACATGAGCAAAAGCTTGTTTGTTGTAAGCATTGTGCAAGACAACTGAATGATTATAGTAAGTTCCAGTGGGGATACCTATGGCAGGCAGTGTACTACTGTGATTTTTTTAAATTATTTTTTTCTTTTTAGTATGAAGTAGAACATAACTATGGGAAAATCAACTGGTAGTTGCTAAGTTTTCTTTTTTATTCAAATCTTTTTATTTCTGTTTTATATTTGGGGGTAAAAGGTATTTCTGAAAAATTTAAGTGATGTATAAAACATCAGTGGGATTACCCTAGCACAATATGGTTAACAGCACACTTGAACGATACACAGATTAAGTTCATTTATAGTTTGTAAATTAAATTTAGGTGTGATTATGAAACACACACACACCTGTGCTAGTATTGGGTACAAATTCAAAAATTCAAAGTTAGAAAAAGACAGAACTAAAGTTTCTTGTGCAATGTCAGTTTTGCTTCTCTTGAGCTTGCAGAAAAGCTACCAACATTTAACTGCATTCTCATGCACTGTTGCATTAAAAAAAAATCTCTCCTTTGCAATACTTGTGCTTTAATGAGCTCAGATTTCTAAACCACTGACGCATTCAGAAGACTTTTATTATGCACCTCTCTCCAGTCTTATGTAAAAGGTTTGACACAGAAAAGGGCAGCAATAATGAATGATACTGAATCCTCTAGGGAAGGACTTGATTTTGTGCAGGTCTTACTAGAAGGAACAATAGGAAGTGCTAGACTAAGCCCCGGATCAGGGAGGCATTTAGTACTTGATTGTGCAGTGTGTTTTGCTTTGTGCCTTGGGGGGTTTTTGTGTTTGTTTTGGGTTTTTTTAAGCAAGTAAGAACTTTTTTTTCAGTTTAAAGGGACATGTATCTTTTTGTACTTGTTGAATCAAGATACTTCACACAAAGTGAGGCTTTAATCAGGAGAGATACTCAAATGAAGAGGAAATCTCAGTGTGTTAAGCTCTTCATCACAGCGCTGTCTTCTCAGCCTCTTTCTTAGACTGATCCACTCTGTATTCAGTTATTCCTTCATTACTTTTAGTACGTTCTTGTTATACGTAATATTGTATATGTGTGACTAAAAACCCATTTTTTTTTATCAGCTAAATACTCAAAATGTGAACACTTACTACTAACTCCATCGTGATGCATTGCTTTCCTTTCAGCGTTAGAAGGATCTGCTTTTCATTCTGACTTGGACATTGCTGTGAAAGACTGCTCAACTATCTTTGGTCCTAAGTCTTCAGGAGTAGCTTTCTTTTCCTTCCTGCAAACCTCACACTTGACTTTTAAAAATGATCATCCAGTTTTGGGCTGCACAGAATTTCATTTGAGATTTCAGGAGAATATCTCAGGGTTCTGAGGATATTGCTATGCAGGGTGTAAAAAGGTTTGCCCAGGTAAGGCACAAATTCATGGAAGGGAAAACTTAAGTAGAAGAAAGAAAAAAAAAATTCTTATCAAGTAAAAAAGGCATTAAGTGTTTCACAATTAATGAGGATGTACAGATAGATTGCAAAAATGCCTTACCTAAAGAGTGTTTGAACATTCACAATAGTCTTAGCATCTGCCATGTAGTCCTCCTCGGCACTCATTGTACTTTCTTTGTCCACCACCACCATATTAGCTGCAAAGGTGACCCCACATCTTAATAAGTCATCTAGGCTTTTGTGAAGAGAAAGAAGAAGAAAGAAACAAGCAACTTAAATATAGAGCACTTAAAAGATTAGGAACAGTTGTAATTTGCAGATCACAGGCTGAGCTGGTTCCCTTCATCTCCATGTACATATCATAACTTCCAATGTAATGAGTATATCATCTCAAGAATAATTCTTTTCATTGAAGCCATACAGAATGCACTTCAGTAGGCTGTTAACAGTTCCTCTCCTTTTGCTAAAATGACAAATTTATTTCAATTTTTTAAAATAAGCCTTTAACAGTTACTTGAGAAGACAGTATGTCTTTACATGCTGCAACAACTTGCTTCATAGCAGTTACTTTTGGCAATAAACAGACCCAAATGAATGCTTTAGGTTGCTCCCTCCCACAATTATATTTCAGTTTCAAAATGCTAATAAATGTTCTACCAGGACATCTAATACCTTCCTCTTTCAGGGCAATCTGTGAGTTGGAGTGTTCTCACGATGCTTTGGGAGCAGCTGTACATCAGTGAAACTTTGCACGCTGCTGGACAGGGTTTCCCGTGAAGCCTGACCATAGAATACACCCCCAGACACTGGGTACGGTTCTCATCATGCCTTATAGCTTTGTTTCCAAGGGGAAGCATGTTTCAGTTGTTTTAATGATAAAATTTTCCATAGAAACTAAGCACTTTTGGAAAAGTTTAGAAAGGACTTTTTTGTAATGATAAAGACTGCTAGGAACCTAGTAAGTAAGTGAAAATAAGAAGAAAGGGTGAATTTCATGGTTTCCAAAGGAAATTGGAAGACTAAATTTTGGCATCATTCTGTTTACTTCCAAGGTGAAAAGCTGTTTAGTCATTATAATTGCTTTTCATTTACTTATATTAAATAAGTCTTAATTATCCTGATACGGTTTTTCTTTTCAGTAATGATCTTAGATTTCAAAGGTTAGGTAATCTATTATAAATTCTTCTTGAAATTTTGGGTAAGGAAAACTCTAAAAATTTGTGGTATTTATTTTACTTCTTAAACATAGTCTTCCAAAACAAACAATTATTTTTGAAACTGTGCAATGACACCAATGGTTGACTACAACAAAAGAAAGGCCTTATTTTATATGATCTACACTAACAACTTCAGTGGAACTCTGAACCTTCTGAGTAATTTGTATTTCTGCACTTTCGGCTGATCCCTGAAAACAGCAGCATATTTTGAAATACTCGTATTTTCTGCACTTCAATGTTTCACAAGCTCAACAGCTATTATTTTAGAAGTTAAATTCAGCTAATTTGTGGAGAATTTAAAAAAAACTAATTTAGAAGTATAATTCTAGTTCTCAGGTATCTCTAGCTATAGGTACTTAATCCTGAATAGATTTCTACACAACTGTGAAATCTGTTCAGTTACAGACCTCAAATCATTTATACCTGAAGACTGTATTAGATTACATATTTTGATGAAGTTCATCCCAGCTATGAATTTTGGTAAAGCTATTTTTCTGCAGGCCATCCACTTCTAACAAAAAAGCGTGGTAAATGAGAGTAATTCCTTTAGTGGTTTTCTCTCTCTGATTATATTTCATGCCAGGTAACCAAATGACAAATATGTTAGATACTTAAAGGTAGTAGGTGGCACTTTGGGAATGTGTTGTATACCCATTAAATAAGAAAGGAACCTTTGCATATTTTATATTTTAGTTCTTAGCTAAAGATGATGAATTTCTATTAATTGTACCTGATTTAAAAACATGTTTAAGAAAACCATACGTTGAACTATATTTTGAAAAGCACTGTTATTGAGGAAAACAGACGTCAAAAAAAAAAAAAACCCTACAAAATATGATTGGTTATTGCATCAGGAATTAAAGCAACTGTATTGTCAGAAAGGATGCACACGTTCATGCTCCTTCACTGTAAATGGTAGAATTCTGTATAATCATTTATTTCAAAGACTGCACACTTCATTTTTTTTATGCACTCGGTTCTAAAAACAACAAAACACCTTTAGGGAGGAATTTGGTGATTTCCTTTTTGAAATAAACTCAGTAAATTTAATTGAAGTTTAATTTTCCACGTTAATAAAAGCAGGTTAACATCTTTGGGTTATTAACGAGTTTGGGTAATTTGAGTCAATTCAATTACTCTATTGGTATGAATACTTTTTATAATTGTTGTGGAATGGTAAGAGTTAAGAAAGTAGGAAGTATTAGCAACATGAGACCCTTTTTTGGTTTAAAGGAAGAAGTGTAGAAAGTGAAAAACATTTCTGTAGATTCTTTGCAAATCTCACAACTACTGTGGTATTATCAAGGTAACTCTGTAACTGGATCTATCACTATTACAAGTAGTTTTAAAGCCCTTGTTTACAACAGGTTGAGATGGAGAAACGTTGAACCTCCAGGATTCTAAATGGAAAATTGGATTCTGTTAATTCAGGCCAGGAAATAAGTTTTTTGATTTCTACCTGGGGAATGAGTATTTAGGGCTTGTAGCCCCAACTCAATATTAGCTATGTAGTGAAGCAAACCCTTTTCTTCTTTAAATTGACACACTACACACAGGATGCTAAAATGCTAATAAGCCCTTGCTCTTCTCTTGTTTCTGCCTCATTTTTATATTAAATCTATGTTGCTAAACCTAGATATGGGAATATATATTAGCTGAGGTGAAGATAGAAATGTAGGAGTCAGTGATATTTTAAGTAGCGGAAGATGAGGACTGTTGGAGACATTCAAGACTGTCTACATTGTGTAGCTATCTTTTCAAAACCCTAGTCAGTAAATCCAAACAAATTATAAGTATAGAGTGACAGTAGAATCAGGGTTATAATCTGGCAATTTGTAGGAACATATTAATGCACCTAAGTGTTAATATTATGTTTTTCAAGATATTAACCTGCGTTCCCTGTCACACTTGTCACTAATGATATCCTTTATCAGTCAGAAATTTGAAATCCCAAATTAGAGCACACAGACACAAACCATGCATGCAAGAAGATAATCTTCAAATACAACACACACTTAAACATGCAATGACGACACACACAACAAACCACTGAGCACTACAATGTTAAGTTTTCTAACAGTTATTTCACCTACTTGTCGATAGAGCCCACCATGTAGTAAACCATTGGAAACCAACAGATTGCATCCAGAAAATGCATATCTGGCCTAAGCAGCAGATGGGATTACAAAATGAAACACAATATCACAACAGCACTATCTCTTCTAAAATATTTCAATAAACTGGTAGCTTTTTTTTTAAAATAAACTTTTTAAAAACTTTGGCAGTATAATATCACTTTAAACAGGAAATAGGTTTGCAGAAAGCTGTGAATAAACAGTTTGCTCTGATCATAAAGAATGATCAGAATGAACATGCTCATATTAATAAATGCACCTCTTAAATCAGAAATTTTATGGCACAGTACAGTTCCAAATAGAAGAATGTATGACTGATGTCAAAGACACACTATCACGTTATACTCCAATGCGTGACTTAAGAGTACTTAAACTAAGCAGTGAGAATTTTTAATTAAAATGTGAAGTGGAAACCTAATCACCATTTGGTTTTTGTGCCAACAGCTCCATTCAAGTCAATGAGACAGTCTTAGAGGAAACCTTATTTTAAAACTGGAATGTGAAAACTAAGATACTGTATTTTATTGCATTGTTTCTTTAATAATAAACTTTGGTGTGTTTCTTCTTACATACCAAGAAACGTCTGAAAAATGAAAACACATGTGGTGTGTATACATCAGAACAAGCATACTGTAATAAATTGCCTTGATAAATAGTGAAAATAGGAATAGACCAACAAGGCATAGCTGTGTTCATTGAAGGTGGCCGAATACCTAAGTCCAATGAAGGAAATTACAAACTTCTAATTGACTTGAGTGGCAGCCTGAATTCCACCTCCTGGACATAGGAAAGGCATGTAGTCCCGTGAATGCTAGCCTTCCAGAGGAGTCCCTGCAAATGCTGTGTAGAGACACACCACAAAGGGTCTGAGTTTAATTAGCAACCACAGCTTTTACTTATTATGCTAATACAAAGTGGGTTTAGCCATAAAATGTCTTAACAGCATGAGAGTATGTAACCATGGGCACTGTGCTGGAAAGGAGAGCCAGCACTAGAGGGCACCTTACGCTCACGTCTGTAATCTTAAGAAAGTTGCAAATCACAAGTCCTTTAGCCTGATAGAAACTTTTAGCAATTTGTGTAATTCGCTTTATGCCATAATATATACATTAAAAAGCTTCTGTTTTGCAGACATGGGTGTATACAGCTTCACTAAAGAGCTGTCTGAGGCAAAAGTGGGACACTTCACTGCGGGCTTTGTATGAGAGATCACTTAAACTAGAGCCCTGAAATCAGAACCTGTGACACACTGCTGCTGCTGTCGCTTCTTTGAGTCATAATTTTCTGTAGACAGCTAACATCCATTTTTGTGTCTTTATATAAT
>NW_010105224.1:25465-40724 GCF_000699245.1 Pterocles gutturalis | reverse complement strand
CCTCGGCCTCGGCGTGCCTGTGGATGACAAGGACGATGTGAGTGTCGCAGCCCTCCAGCGACCCCCCTCACCGCTGTGCAGGGTTTTTTTTTGGGGCTGCTGACAGGAGGCTGAGGAAGCGCTGCGAAGCGGTTGGTGTGGGGAATGGGGTGGGCGCAGCTTCTGTCCGGCCCCTTTGGTGTTTGTTCAGACGCAGAAGGGCCTCTGTCAGCGGCCCGGTGGCGACTGGCCCTCGTCGTTTCCTGCCTTTTCTCCCTCCTCCCGTTGGTTGGTGTATCCACTGTGGTTTCTGGGAGGTTTTAAAAAGAACATTCTGTGTGTGTGCTGGAAAGGCAAGTTGAAGTATTTCAGTGTTTACTGTGGAAGAGACTTGGTGGGTCTTATTGTCAAGGAATTTTACGAGAGCTCTTCTCACGAACAAAGTTGCAAAACCAAGGATGTTTGGGTTGTTGGGGGTTTTCATATTATCTTTGTTTAGATGTGATCCCCTTAAATATGCTGTGCCAAATCATGAGGTACCCTGAAGATTTCTTATTGCTGGGGAAGGCATTATCAAGTAGGTGACAGGTTCAGTGATTTCACAGTCGCAAAGGAGGTGATCTGTGGCTCTTCTAGAGGAAGGGTTGGAGTAGTTCCATCCACTGTGAAGCATCCTAAAGATCATCCTTAAAGAATTAAATGTCCCATCGGTTTAATTAGAGGGTAGGATATAGAAAAGATTGCATGAACTTTTGGACACTCTTGTTTGCCACTCTTATTTCTTCTTAAAAAAGCACAACTGTTAATTCTTCAGGGGCAAAATGCCCTGCAAGATACCATGCATGAGTGCCTAACAGAAGTGATTTCTGTCATTTAACTGGCAGCTTTTGTCAGGTACTGAATGCGGGCATGTGAGAGGATATGAGACTTGTCACTGTGGGGATAATCAACAATGTTTAGCTTTACAGTTGTGTATGCAGTACAACTAATGAGTAGTCAAGTCTGTTTTGGGGTTATGCTTTGTCATGTTTTTTGCCTCAAACTCCTCGTTTGAATAACGTGTGTTTTTTCTTGCCTCTGTAGGCTGGTTGGACTCCCTTACATATTGCCGCTTCGGCAGGCCGTGATGAAATTGTGAAAGCCCTCATTGCTAAAGGTGCTCATGTAAATGCAGTCAATCAGAACGGCTGTACGCCCCTGCATTATGCAGCCTCCAAAAATAAGCAGGAGGTATGTTTGCAGATTCTACTGGAGGTGGTGCTGCTTTTGAAAGAATTACTTAGTTACATTAACTTTTCTTCCTCCTCCCCCCCTCTTCTCTGTTTCTACATATTCAGATTGCAATCATGCTTTTAGAGAACGGAGCTGATCCGGATGCAACAGATCATTTTGAATCCACCCCATTACACAGAGCAGCAGCCAAAGGAAACCTAAAAATGGTACAGATCCTTCTGCAGCACAATGCGTCTGTTAATATACAGGACTCCGAAGGAAATACTCCTCTGTAAGTAATTTCTTATTTTTATTTTGCTTAATGTAGCATAATCACTATGAAATTAAACTCCATTACTTCAATTTCTTTTTTTTAATTTCTCGTTGCCTCAAAATACTCCCTTGCTTCACACCTCTATGTTATTAAAAAGGATTTGAGACAATCATACTTAGTATTTCACCTAAGTGTGTCTGTACATACATTATGTTACTACATCTACTTCACGAGTGTGAATTATTTTGCAATAATTTGGAATACCTTCAGCTGCCACTAGAGGGTAGAAAGTGAGCTAAGGACATCAAAGCCAGAGGAAACTGGTCTTGCAGGATGGCCTACTGTGTCCTGCCAAATAAGAGCTAATTTTGGAAGCTTTTCTTCACCTCTCTAAGGAAAATAAGTTGCAATTTAAGTACAATCAGTTCAGTGTTTGATATTACCTTAGAGATCAATTTTAATCGGTAAGGGTAAAACCTTAGCTGCTTTGAAGTTGTTGGCAAAACGCAGCTTTGTCTACAGTGGACTCAAATTTTGCCATGAATGAGATCGAGCAGTATGTTTTAGCTATACGTAAAACCCAGTATTGTCCTGGAACACATGCATTTATTCTGAAGAAAGTATGCCAAATGGAAGAAAGCATTTGCTGCATTTGCAGTAACTCTTTACTTCAGATTATTTTCAGGCATCGTACAATTCAGTTTCTCTCTTTCAAGTCAAATGGAGATACCGTTTTCTAACTTCACTGTGGATTTATGTGCTCCTTAGCTTTGCTGACTGCAGAGCCAAATCCTAATCTAAAGAAGTGTCTTAATGTTGTGAGGACAGTAGCAGGAGGAACGTTCTTGAGTTGCTTAATGACAACAGAATGACTGGACAGCAAGCTTTGGAATCAGTGTAGGTAGCTGGTTGCGTGTGGTTTTGTTGTTCTAGGATGTATCTCCCCCCAGCACTCACGCTGTCATTTTGACAAAGCGTAATTATTGCTCTTTATAAGCTTGGACTGTTTAATAGTGGCTGTGGGTTTCTTGTTCTTGTTACAGTCATTTAGCCTGTGATGAAGAGAGAGTGGAGGAGGCAAAGCTGCTGGTGTCTCACGGTGCAAGTATCCACATTGAGAATAAAGAAGAACTGACCCCACTGAAAGTGGCAAGAGGTGGCCTGGGAGCCATACTTAAACGAATGGTGGAAGGCTAGTGGGGACTTCTGGCTTGGCCCTCTTTTCTCTCGCACTTGCATTTAAGACTGCAAACTTTGTATTTTGATAGTTCCAACTAGGATGTCATGTGTGGGCATCACCATGGTAATAAAATGTGTATTGCTAGCTTTCTTTCAAGTACAGTGCCAAAGCAACTGTTTGTACATCCTGTTAATTAAACAGCTCCCTGGTTTTAAAGTATTTTTCAACATCTTGCAGTTTTCTTTCAGTTTACAGTATGGCCTGTATAAATGTGGTCGTTCCTTCTATTTCAGAACCTAGGTTAGGATTGTTTCTTTGAAGCAACAGGACCAAAAATGCTTTAACCATTTCAAGTCAATTTTATTTTGGAAACTTATTCTAGAATCTTTATTGTTTCCCTTAGCCTTTGTGCTTTGTGTGTGGTTTTTTGTTTGGGTTTTTTTTGTGGGTACCGATTCTCTTCCTTCAGATGATTCTAAACTGTACCTCTCCTTTTGTAGAATGCAGTTTGCTCAATTACTTAGATTGTTGTATCCATTTTTACTTAGTCTATTCAAGTGTGCTCTGAGTGTGTAAAGCTTTTCTGTTATCTGTTGGTATGTTGTTTCTTTGAATCTTGAAATATATGTATCTGATGAAGTGCACTGGACTGCTTGCAGAATGCAGGTGCATTTTCAGGTTGGCTCTGCAAATATACTGTTATATAATGGATGACTCTGGATACTTCTCTGGGATGTACTTCAAATCTAATTTTGTTTCCTCTTGCTCCTTCTGTAGATTTCTTTTGCTGTTCTGTTTGACTCCCATTATGTAACACTGACACTTGCAGTTTACCATCGTTTTATAACAGAAGCCTGGTTTAATCTGTTTGCTCATAGCAAATGCTGGTATTATCTTATTAGATGGCAGAGCTAATGAGACTGAGTCTGAAAAGTGACCCTCTGTTCTGATGTTGGTAAGATCACTTTTGGCAATAGTGGGATAGATTTCCACTTTCTGAACAAACGATGCTGATGAAATCGGTGAAATAGAGAACTTTCTTAAACAGCAGTCCTTGGTGTTATAAAACTTTATTAAACTTACACATAACAAAACCAATATTTTCTAAATAACTTGGACACTTCGGATATGAACAAGTCAGATGAAACCCTGCCATCTGTTACCAGGTATGGAAATAGAACGTGTTTGTTCTTCAGCTGCAAGGGGAAGCTGAAATGGAAGATGACGGTTTCTAAAGTGTGACTTGTAGGGATTAAGGTAATGCAATTTATTTGATAACCAAGACAGAAACTTACAAGCAAACAAATATCTTTACCAAGTACTTTCAGTCTATCCTAGAAAGCAAAATGCAGGTTAAATTTCACTGAGGGCACCTGTTGAGCGCAGGAGAGATAACTTGCCTGCACAGTAAGCTCTGGCCATGCAGACCTTGCTTGAAGGAGGAATGTGACTGTTTCTTATATATTGTGAAGGCAGTGCTGAAAACTTGAATTGAGAAAAGCTAAAGTTACAATTCTGTGTTCATCCTAGATCTTTGTATAGCAAAAAAACCCTGCCAGAGCTCTGTGGCTTTGTAAATCCAATTCCCTAGGAGATGGTGGGTTGAATGTTGGCTTAATATCTGCTTTCCGTATTAATGATCCCCACTCCCTCAGGAGAAGCTAAATGGGCCACGCAGCAAAGACTGTCGGAACATCTGAGGCAAATTCAGAAAAATGTTTCTGCATCCTGCATAGCTCTGCAGGGTTTTTTTGAGCTACACACCATGGATCAATATGTAATTTGGCTTGCACTTTGCCAAGAGCATCCGTGGAAAGCTAGGAACAGTGCCCCATCCTTTTTAATAAACTATTTTACATGAGAGAAACTTCATAATGAGAACAAACATCTGCCAGAAGGCTTACAAAAATATCTCATTATGTTAAGCTCCAAATAAATGTTATTTTCCTTACCTTCCTCCTCACCCCCAGAAATATGTTTTGCTTTTTATTTTTGCCTTTTTTTTTTTAATACTATCGCACACTGGTGGTTAGAAGTATGAGAGGATTTATTATTCTAAAGCTTGTGTTCAATTGTTACTTATTTTTGTATAAAAAAAACCATTAACATACCTTGAGCAATTTCTACTTTTTTAGCAAATAAAGAACTGTGGTGTTCTAGGAAGACTCTATTAGCTATAGAAGGTAGTTACAATTTTGCCAGCATAAACTCCTATTTTACAGTAGCAAGTTATATAAGGAATACCTGCAGGGAAATTTGTGAAGGTGAGATTAAGGCAAGATTAAAAAATTAGGGTAATAACCACAGTATATATTCCCCTCTTCAGAGATGTGAAAGTTGGAAAGCTGTTGCAGTAAGAAAAATGTAACCAAGACACATATATCCAGGAGATTACTTTAGAAGAACTAATACAACTACAGCAGAGTTGTGAAGAGAGTTTATATTTTCCCATGAAGGGCAATAGTAAAAGAATGCCTAGGAATGTCAGAGAAGAAATTTTTAAAATTAATGCCACGTCAGCCAAGTTGTGGGATCACTTGGACCAGTAATTGATTTGAATTATCTCGTTAGTAAGAAATGGCACCCAAACAGGAGTAGGCAGTACTTACTCTTTTGCTGTTACTGAGCATGCTTAATGTAGTTCTGCATGCCTACAAAACTTGGGGTGTGAATATCGGAAGTGTTCAGTAAGCTTCTAAACCTAGATTGAAGGCTGTGAGTTTGCAGATTTTGCTGTAGTAAAATTGCCCCAACAGTCAGCATGAGAGGTGCCTGATTAAGAAGATACTTCGATGCAGGTCATGAGGTTTACCCTGGATATTCTGGGGAGAGAGGAGTGTGAGGATCCACTGGTAGAATATGTCAGTGGTGGTATCACAGTCTGGCACGAACAGTTTCTAGCTAAAACAATACTATAAGAACACTGTAAATGATTTTTTACTCTGGAATGAGGCTAAACACTAGGACACACGTATCAAAGACAAATATTTGAAAGCCAGAAAACTGGGTAAAAAGGGCAATGAATGCAGTTATCCTTAATGATCCAAACTGAGTCTCACTTAGGCCCTCATGCCTTACATTGTCTTTAAGTGTTGTCATTTTTTTTTTTTTTGTGGTCACTTTCTTGATAAGCATACTTACAGCTGTAGGAACTGAACCAGAAAATTTTATCACAGATATATCTTTTTATCTATTTTAAAGATGACTGTTGCATATGGGTAATGCTTACAGGCTAGGAACAGTCACCAAAGAATTTATGAACATTAGATCCTATAGAAGTGCCAAAAAGTTGCAGATCCCTGAGCCAGATACATTTTTCTGCAGTGCAGGAGGCTGAAACCAGCCTCTCCTTGTGTCAGTATCTGCCTCGAGTAGTTCAGAAGGGAGTGGCTGAGGCTGTGTGTCTGTATTCACCTGAGCCCCGTGGTCCCTGAGCTCTTCTGAAAGCAGGTAGCTTTGCGCTTTTGAAGAACTGAGTTTGCTCAACCTTAGAAATGAGGCTCAGAGAGAAGAGGTGTCTAGTGAGCAGTGCATGGTTCGATTCCCTGTTCTCCTTCCAAGAGAGTGTTTGTTACTCAGCTGTTGGCTATTGGTGAGCACGTGCTACTTAGCTTTTCCTCTTGATGCTTTCACCTGTAGAAACCAGTCCAAGTTACACTGGGCTAAAGAGACCAGAAGAAAAGTAACATGAGGGTGTTTCTTAGTGGGTAGGGCAATTGCCTGGAAATAGATTTAAATTATCTCAAGCAGAGAAAGCAATCAAAATCAGTGTGGTGTATTGTGGGCAGCATTCACTTCTAACTTCTGAAAGCAGCTGTAACTGTGTGTCATGAGGAATCTGCTACTCTGTGTGTGTATTATCACAAGCCTTGGAAGGGATTTAGATTTCCAGCTCCTGTTGTCTGGAAACCAGTCAGCGGATGTCTGAACTGGGTACCTGAATGCTAGTTCCATTAAACTGAAAACCAGAACTGCTGAAACACACAACTCTGGAATGCTGGTGCCATGGGAACTTTAAAGCCAAGAAGGTCATTGTTAACAAAATCTATTCCACAACATGCAGCAACAGGGTAAAAGTTTCCAGGATCTTATTTTTTAGCTTTAAGTGGAATTCAAACACATGAGATATCATTGCTCCAGGTCTTAACATCTCTTTCTGCACTCTGACGACATTGATGAAACTTCTTTTTACTTCTGAGATGCCAAATCAGATCCTTTAAACACCATTGGCCGTGACAATTGTTCTTGGTGCACAGGAAACATGAGGCTGGCCGGCACTGTTTCTGCAGAAGCCTGCTGTGGTTCAGAACTGTGTGGATACCTACAGCATTACTGGGAGTTGACTGGAAAGCTCTCACTTTGTCAAGTGCTTCAGCCAATTTCCTAATTAGTTTTGGAAAACAGGTTGGTTAAATGGGGATGATAGTCTTTTTATACTTATATTTATGCATAATTATAACTAGATAATAAATGAAATCTGGTTAACTTTAGAGGCCAAATCTTCTGCTATTCACAAAGTACATGTTTAACACACCCTTTTCGATCTCTAGCCTGTTGTTTTGCAATACAAATGCCAGTTTAAGTTTTAGTCGTGCTTCTGTGTTAATTCAATGACAACAATTTTTGTATGAAGGGGTCCAAAGCTGACAAGGAAAACTGTATTAAAACTCTAGGCTGTTTCTTCTTTTTCCGCTTCTTGCTTCTCATCATTTTCAGGTGTTCCAGAGGCTGCCATTTCATCAACACTTGGGTATTCATTTGTCGCATTGCTTGATGGAACTGTGGTCGCAGGAATGTTTTCTTCATTAGGTACCTGAACATACTCTGCATTGGATTGTTTCTGAGCCATTTCTCTGCAGGAAGACAGGATGAGGATTGTGATTTCACAAGCTGAAATCCCATCTACACTAGTGTCTTTCAAAAGAATGAGTCTTTGTAGTTTTGTTGTCTAAACAGTAACCTCTATATTATTATTAATCTATTCCAAGAGCACCTGAAAAGGCTACAGCATCACTGCTGCTAAGACAGAGTGACAGTGTTAGATAATAAACTGATCTGCATCACTGCTTCAAGTGATCCCGTTAGAATAAAATGGATTTTAGTATGGAAAGCAGAATGGGAAACTGAGTGCTGGCAAATAGTATCTGAAGAGGGGTGGCAAAACACACTGCTTGGTGTGAGCTTTCTGGGAAATTCCATGCAGATCTGGTGTCCCATTCAAGTGCAGGAGAAACAGAGTACAGTCAGAAAAGAGCTATGAAAAGGCTGAACTCTAGAAAAATATTTTTATGAACAGGTATTAATTCCATTTATTTTATCAGAACAATCATAAACCAACTCCTGATATTTAAGCACTTTTACATGTAAAAAATACCAGATGATAGTGGATTAACTGAATGTAAAAAGATTTATTAGGATCTGAGCACAAAATTAGGTGTTAAAGCTACATCAATTCAAAGCAGAAATCAGGTGCATGAGTGACTGGCCCCTGGTCTGGATTAGCAGAATTTTGTATCAGGAAGTCTTAGACCTGTGCTACAGGGAAGTGTCCAGATGACACAGTGTTTTTTCTGACCTCAGCTGCATGTATTCATTTAGCGATTAACAGCATGGGGCTAAATACAGTCTGCATAGCACATGAGATTATTCCTAGTCTGAAAATTTGGCAATTTAAGGGAAAAATGAGCAACCAGAGCACAGAGGAAAAGATGTTTCCAGAGCAGAATCCTTAGAGTATCCTAAGCATGTGTTTGTAATTTCAAAGAGCACTGAATTGAGCCCGCTGTCTTTAAATCCACTAATGTACAATCCCCATAAATTTGCTAAGGCAACCCTTAGCTGCTATTCTTTTTTTACTTCACCTCCACCTGTCACAATTAAGTTTTAAATATTAAGACCTGTTTTTCCAGCGTGCCACTTCTAGTTTGTGTTGTTTAAAAAGCATTTACTATTTTAGATACTGCTAGGTGGTAGCTGCCTGTAAACATAGGATGGAGAGTAAAGGCAACTTCTGTTAGAAGAGCAACAGCTTAAAAGTCACACAAAAGCAAATATTCTCACTCTGGAAGTTTTTTCAAAACTTGTATTATTTACCCTCCAAAAAATGTTTGAAGTAATTACATTTTACTTTAGTTCTGGATTATCAGCAGTGCTTTACAGAAATAATTGTCTTAAAATGAAGCAAACAGAAACTCTTACTGCATCTCATTTCTTGATGACTTCTTACTCTTTGCCTTCCTGGTTAAGACCCAGACGATAATGCAAATGATAGCAGCTGCCAGTATTGCTCCAATTAATGCTCCAGCAACAACACCAGCTGCTGAATCTGTAGAAAAAAAAAAAAAAAAAAAAAAGATTACTTTTTAAAAAGTATTATTATAGCAAAATCCCATGGAAATTTAGTGGAGGAGCCTTTAGCAGAAAGAAGGCATTGTATTCAAAGAAAGAAAAACCAGACTGACAGCTGTATTTCCAGGAGGGAGGCCAAAGATTCTGTAGGAAATAGACAACTCTGCTTTTATGACCTTTGCTGCCTCCTTTCATGTTCCTTAGCTCCCTACCCCAACAAACCCTGTGTTTGTGCCTGGCTAAGGGAAACATTAGGCTGTTAACACTTTGCTCTTCAGTCATTGCAAACAAATTCTGGAATTCAGGTTGCTTTTATCACTGTCTGTCAGCTGAGATGTAAAATATGTGCTCTGATCATCTGTGAGCCCCCAAAACCTTCTATTTCCACTTCAGTACAGCTTCTAGCTCTGACCTGCGATTTTCATTATTTAGACCACTAAGTAACTGAGGGACTGTTTGAGGGACGTCTCTCATGGGTCATTGTACCACATACGCTTGGCTCTTGTTAAATGTTGCTGGTCATGTGAAAAATCTGCATGCAGATGTGGTTGGCCACTGCTTGAGAACAGTCAGGATAAGGTTGATCACTGCTTGAGGGCAGGTGGGATACGGTACTTTTCCGTGACTGCAGTAATTTTAGCTAGTGGTCACATCGACAGTGCCCCAGTCCTTGTACTACCAAATTTTAGTGATGGTTGTAAATTCCAAGGTGGGGGGACCTCAGTGGGAGTGTTGGCTGGAAGAAATGGCTCTAAACTCCGTGTCTGTCACTTCTCAGTACAGGCTCTGTGGGCAGAGGCAGGTTCAACTCCTGCTCCCAGATGTTAAATCCATTGTCTAGGTCAGTGTAAATTCTGGGCATGCCTGAATTAAAACTCCTGAGCTCTCCAAATCCCATTCTGTTCTTATGTGAAAAAAAATCAGTGCTTTAAAGTTGTTGCAGCATTTTCCTGTGAACTGTGCATGTCATACATCAAATCTGTGATGACTTTCATGCATTAAACTTACGCTTTGCAGTTAGGTCAAGCTCACAGGTACTGTTCCCCAGGACGTTGCTGGCTATGCACCGGTAATACCCAGTTTCAAAGGTGGTGAGATTGCCAATGTAAAGAATGCCAGTGCTTGGATCTGTGACAAACAGAGAGCAGGTACAGATTACCCTTTGTGCACTGTAGAGGCAAACGGTTTTCTGTAGGTGGTAATACTGAGAGCTGTTAAGAGATTAGAAACAGTGTTCTCCAATTATTCATTTGTTGGGGGGGGGGAGGGGGTTATATTCTTTAAATAAAAAACATTTACCTTCCTTGAAAGTTACTACAGTGGATTCTGCAGGAGTGTTTTAGAACATGAGAAGTAGGCCCCTACTCTGCAATCAGTCTGTCTGTCTGGTGTTTTACCCACACTGATACTATTGGCAGTGTAACTTCACAAATGGAAATCGAACAGGTACTGAAAATTTTCAGGATGGAGGTCTTAGCACCTGGATGACAATTGACTTGACTTATTCTAAGCTCACTCAAAATTCCTAGGGAAGGGAGATACAAAGGCATAAACATTTCTCCCATTTTAATAATTTAAAGTAATGCCATAGACAGGACTTTGACAGGTCACATAATTTTTAGTAAAACAAATAGATAAAACACCCTGTGTTTGTGACAGCTATCAACCAATTTGAATAAATAAGGATTTTGTGACATGGGCCGGCAGAAGAGGAGGATGAGTTTTAGCTACCCTGTATGATACACAGTGTTTGAAATGGCTGGTACTATGGAATTCCAGATCTTGAACACGGTACGGTAGTCCTATAGTTACGTACTAAATTGTTCAGTCACAGGCTTGAGCGTATTCTCTTCTACTTTGTACCAGTGGTAGGTAGGGTGAGGCAGTCCTTCTTGGCATGCACATAAGAGGTAGATTAGATGGCCTTTTTCAGGCGTCCCTTCTATTTTGCAGAAAGGTCTTGATGGTTTGACTGTAAAATAACAACGAGAACAGACACATCGTGAGTACATACCTAGGGCTGCAAGCATCCACCTCGAGTTCTGGTGCTGTGCTCTGCTACAAGTAAAGAATTGAACCCCATCTACAGATTTCCATCCGAGAGCAGAGTCTTGTTTATGGATCTGACCAAAGGCTCTCCCGTAAAGATTGGAGTGATATTAAATGTGCGTACATTTTTATTATCTCTTCTTCCATTTGCATACTAAAAATTGTTGTGGAGGTGTTGAGGTGAAGACTGTCAATTACTTTAATTATAACAGGCCCATCACTATTCATCGTACACCATGCTGCCACACATCAGCATCATTTTCTTTAGGGACACAGCAGGAGCTTTTCCACATAAAAGGAGAGGGTCAAGGCTTGATTCTTCAGTAAGTTGCAGTTGTAGAGGAAATAAATTAACTACAGTTCTGTTAAAAATATATCTGGTTTGATAGCATTTCCTCACTTTGCACACAGAAGATTCCGTCTTCACTTACACCCATTATTTTTTCATTTCCTGCCGATAGATATGCTGTTGTGGTTCTTTAGTGCAACTGTACCAGCAACGAACACAGCCAAATTTTGTGTGCATAAATGAACAACCTTTCTTGGTTTCCATGTGAAAAGTACAATCTCTTACCCAACTGCTCCAAGATTTTCTATTTGGGGAATTTTAGATGAGAATTAACAGTCCTACTTTGATTTTTCAGGGATTAAGTTTACATGTCTTTTTCTTATCCCTGGCAGATAGGCGAATGGTGTTGGAATCACATTCTCATGTGACTTTGATTTGTGTCCTGGTTTCAGTTGTCACTCTCACCAGGTATGAATTCTCAATATAAAAGCAATGATTTGATGGGGTTAGTACAAACTTTTTTCTTATTAGGAATTAAAATATCTTATTCCACTGCTTTTCATCCTTTCTGTCCTGCATGTTCATGGTTGAACTACTGCTTTCTCTGCTCCAAAACAGGCTTTGTACTACTTCCATCCAGCACACAGTAAGTTTCTAAAGTTCCTGGGAACTGGGGTGAGACAGAACTGTTGGGCTGTATTGCTGCCTCTCCTTAGATTTACACAAGCCACCATAACCAACATAAGGTAAAATTAGTAAAATTTTGGCCTTTGCTGGGGATTTATGTAATGGCTTCAGAGAGAAGTTGTCATTCCCAGCTAAAAGTGCTTTTTATTTTAATCAAAGTTAGTATCACTTTGTTTTCCAACACAAAAAAAATGTATTGAAGTTGGATAATTCCAGCTACACAGTTATCTGCTTACATTAGGTATCTTTTTGAGAGCACAAAGTGAATCTGAAGGCCACTCATGGGAGAATGAGATTTTACTCCAGGTCAAGCAAGGGTAGCTGCAGAGTGGGATCAGGTCTGCTTTGTCTGAAGCTAGAGGGCACCCCAGGCTCTGCCTGCCTCAAAACCCTTGGAAAAAATCTCTGCGTCAGTGCATCAGTGAGCCCTTTCTCTGCACGATGGGCCTTGTTTATCACAGTTCTGTTATTCCCTCTGGTCCTACGTATTTTGAGCCATGAATTCAGTGTTTCATAATAAGGGAAGACAACTACAATACAGCAATAGAGAGGAAAGACGCTTACCCAGCACATTGACAATCAGAGATTTTTGACTCTGCCCAGCATCACCCTGTGGGCTGAAAACTTCGCAGGTGTAGGAACCAGTGTCTGAGGGCTGCATGTTGGAGATTGTTATTGATGCATTCCCTGGATTTGTTGCAGCTGTTATCCTGTTGTTAAACTCTCCATAGGAGTAAGACTGGCCTCCCGAATAATAATAGATCTGTGATAAAGAATCAATTGTTAGTTTAATAACGAGAGATCTTCCTGCTGCTTTGTTTGGTACTCATAATTGGAATGTAGTTGATTTCTGATTAAGCCGAGCAATGTCGTGCCCTTTCTTACCCTCTCCCCCAAGAAAGCAGAGATGAAAACATTGTACCTTTGAATATATATTTCTAGCGGTTCTTAAAAAACATGCTTTTCAGAAATGTGATTTTTTAATTGTGTAAATAGACAGTAGCTAGTTCTTTGTGGATACTCCAGTCACAGAGTCATGTATTTGTAAAAACAAAGGTGAGACTGTTGAACATCATATGACAATTTTGTGAAAAAATGCTAAGTCATGCACAATGAATAGTGGTACTAATTGAAGCACTGATAGTTTGTGGTATTATTAATAAGCGGCTCAGTAGAAGATTGTCACATGTCACTGATGGACCTGTCATTGCAAAAAGTGAATGGCTCCAGAGCTTTCCAAATACAGAAGCTAGCAAACAGAGAACTGAAATGAATCCACAAGACATAGGTCTAAGCAAACAAGGCACCTGATATGTTGGCAGTAAATTTGGAAGCAATAAAAATGCAGTCCGAGAACACCAGCAGAATCATCACACATGCAATTAGAGCAACCATGCTGTTCTTGTTTGTGCAATCAGAGTCAGAGCCTGTATCATGGCCTGTCTTGGGGTTTTGAGTTTATACTATAGGTGGAAGTCAACAGGAATACCTGTTGGCCTCAGTGCTTGGAGGGCACCTATTTGGGATCAAGAAGTTCCCCTTCAATTTACAGTAAAAATTTTGACAGAATAGTAGACGTAGTAAATGTCTGTAAGGAATGCAGCATTTCCTCCCAAATAAAAATTTGCTGTTTAATGTAGACTGATTTCACTGACTTCAGTAGCATCGATTGTACTTAACTATGGGAGCAGAATTGGCCTCATAAGCTTGTAAGCCCAAACCTGTTGTCTGTTGGCTGAAAGGAGAGGTAGAATTGTGTTCGTTGTGGAGCCCGGTTGGTAGTCTGAGACTTGGGCCTTGAAGGATCTCATCTGCCCTGGGGTAAAGACAATAGTTCTCAAGGAGTACACGTGCTCTGTCCAGCCTAGCTCTGGTGTGAAACCAAGGTCTGAAAGAACAAAGCTTATGTGGAAAACTATGGAATGTTAATTATTTTTCTCAGTTGTTAATGATAGTGTTGTGTCAAAGTGACAGTATTTGGGACAGGCAGTGTGTCCCCAGTGTCTGCATGCACAAACTCCGTTGTCTAGGCAAAGTGAACAGTTCCAGCATACTCAGTCATTTTTTTTAAACTGATGAGAGGTAACCATATAAAATTACAGGCTGGGACCCAAATAGATCTGACATCATTCCTACTGACAGCATTCCAGAATCAGCAGCGTAAATGTATTTCTTGAAGTTGGGCTGACAGCATGTTTTTAACGGCAATCGCTGGAAAACACTTGTAGGAAAAAGCTTCACAAACTCTTGTTTCACTCCCATCCACACTTGACTAGTATCAAAATTTCCTTCTGGTCAAAGTTCCCTGCCTTTAGGGACGCTGCGGATCCCCAGGCAAGAAGTGTAATTTGCTTTACTTTGCAGATCAGTTAATTGCATTTTGATTTAAGAATATTTATTCTTAATTGTATTTATCCACTCTGATACAGTGTTGACCAAAGTCTTTAAGCAATGTTATCTGAAAGCCTTTATTAGCTTAAGGCAAGCTACACCCCAAAACGGCCGGAGCACAGCTGGTTCATGCAATGATAAGGCTCTGAGATGAAGGTCAGAACCCAGACTGCACAGCACCAGCAGCTCCAGTACTGCAGCTTGGCCCCATCTCAAGTGCAGTTTTGCCTACTTTCCAGCTTTTTTTTTTCCTACTTTATCTCTCCCTGCCCTAGGATTACAAACACCGGGTACAATTGATGCAGGGCTCTCAATACCAAAGTGGTACAGTATTGCTCTGGTTTTATAGAATTATTAGAATATTTTTCACTGGTTTGTGGTATCAAAAGCTACACTACTGCATTGCCAACACGAGGAAAACTGGTGTTGCAGTGAGGGAGCATAAGAGGTCCAGCGTTAGCGCAGTGGTTAGGAGTCTGCTGAACAGCTGGAGAAACTCTCCAGTTTCCATCTTTTGCATGCAATTCTGTCAGTTTTAAAACTGATTTTCTGCTTTGCAAATGTCTAGAGATGGACCTCTATTGCAAAACTAGAGTCTGGATGCACACCCTTGTATCCCCCAAAGAAGGAGAGTGTTCAAAATAGGGAGTTTGGTTTAAGCAAAAAACTGATCTACCTGTAGTTACAAAACCACACTGGCCACTCTGGTCTCATTCAAGTACGAGCAACAACAGAGTGTTATACACTGCTCCTTGCAAGAGTCCGAAATTACAAGAAGTGTGACTTCAGGCTCCTCTTCCTGTATAGATCTCAGCAGCGATGGGCTGGATTTGCGTCTCCTCTCGATCAA
>NW_010105224.1:4354-25448 GCF_000699245.1 Pterocles gutturalis | reverse complement strand
GAGCTTCCAGCAGCTCTTCACACTAATGTGAAATTAAGTTGTGCAATGACTTAAATGAAGTAATGCGTGACTTGCAGCAGCATGAGAGGAGAGGCGCACCCATTATATCCTCCTGAAAGGCCTGATTACTGAAAAAAGGGGCTAAAGTCTACTCGGTCTGCCTCAGAGGGATCTGGGATTTATGTGAGAGTAAACAGTAGCAGAATCTGCCCGCTGTGTGCCAGCTTAGCTGTGGCACATGTTCCTGGGAAATAGGACTGGCACTAAAACCAGTCGTAGATGCAGTCAGGGCATGGCAGTAAACATTACAGAGGAGCAAGTGCTCCTCAGGAGATTTGATCTGGAGTCGGGGTGAATTACATATCTAAGCCCTCATACAATACACTGAAAAATTAATCCCCGGTGTTCTCTCGTCCTGTGTGAATGCAAGCAGAGAAAATATTTTGTGTACGCTATTAAATCTGAGGCAGGTGTCAACACAGCAGAGAATATTTGCTTTCTTAATGGATTTAAACAGAATCTTTCTGGGTTGTTTTTTTCACATAAAGGCAGTGGAACATCTTAAGGAAATGCATCCAGGTCCTCTGCAGGCTCCTGCCTGTTCTCTGTCCTGCTCCTGTGTGATGCTTATCTCACTAGCTCTGGAGTTATTGCCTGAAGAAAGGTGGTGAACACCAAAAAGGCTGCGTAATGTAGTGATTAATTACTGAGTGTATATCCTGTCCTAGAGACTGTGGGGTACACGAAATAATTCATTTAAGAGGAACATGTTTCAGTTAATTGGCTGTGAATTCATAGCCCATTTTAAACGGGCATACCACTCAAAATGGGTATTTTAAACCCTTGTTCAGAGTTGGTTTATGCTGTCCTTGAAGAGCTCGTGTTTGTGCCTTTCAAAAAGACAAAATGAAAATCTTTGCAAAAATGTTTCTGTTCCATTTCAAAAGTAAAAAAAACCTAGTTTTCTGTTGAAGACTTTATTTTGGGGCAACTGACAGCTAACGTTCCCTCCTACAGACACACATCTCATTGACATTTCTTTCCCTTTTACCTAAAATGTCCCTAAAATGTATGGGAAAACTGGAAATTTAATCAATGGTAGACTTTTCTTGGAAGCCTTTTTAATTTGATGTGATAAATATATTTAAAGTGCAACATCTTGAATGTAAAAAAAAATACAAAAGAAATCTGCTGTGCTTCTCTTGAAAAAATAAGTTTTTTATGTCCTCAAGCAAATCATGAGCAGCTCTAGTGAAGCTGATGATTTACCAGTGTCAAGACAATATTGAGGATGCAGTAATGGTCAGTGCTTCTCATTACCAGCTAGTTTGCTCATGCAAGTTTTTATATAATGGTGCCTTTTCACATCTCATGGGAGCAGCTGCCTGGGATGACTAATCACACAACTGAGAGAGAAAAGAGCGGAGATTATCAGTCCTAAAAATGTTGTCCCTAATAACTCCACAATCTGAAAAAAATCAGTTTCTGCACAACAGATAAGTTGTCTAGAAAACGCCTCCCTGACCTTAGAAAGGTTTCTAAAGCTGTGGTATAGTTACTCTGCATTTCCACAGTCACAGCATTTTCTGCTGCAACCAAGAAAAAGATTTGGGCTCATAGACTTTTGAAGGAGGTTGAGGCAATTATTTGTGTGCCTGCTTGGGGGAGCTGGGTTACAAACACAACAAGGAATTGGTAATGGTCATACTCATTTGGAAGAAAATCTTAGTAATCTCAATGCACTCCAGATGCTGGAGACAAGATTATTTGTGTCCCCAGTTCTGAAGGATCATCTTTTCGTCTGCTTTAGCCTGACTTGTGGGAAGGCTGATCCTCTTCTAGTGTGATGGTAAGGAAGGTATTTGCCTGCAGAGGAAGCAGTTGGCAAAGCTGATGCTGAGCTGAGGGTTTTCAAAGGCTGCCAGATGTTTGGCAGAGAGTGAGGAACCCACCTACAGGTTTTCATTATACAGCTTTATAGAAAGATCTTCTTCCTTAGGGAGTGGAGGTTGTGTGTGAAAAAGCAGGCAGTAAATTAGAAGAAACATGCCACTATCTGCTTTCTTTCTTCTTGGGGCAGGACAAATATATACTAGAATTTGCATAAATATGTGTCTTTCAAATTTCTTTGGATGGACTCATAATTTCCAGGTCAATATTCCTCCCACCCTCCATCTCCTGGTGTCATTGCATCACATTGCTGTACATGCCTAGTACACCTGGATATCAGAATTGTAAAATGAGATGTACTCGAAGATGTGCTACAAAATGTCCCACTTAATCTCCACAATAGTCTTAAATTTCCTGACTGGGGGTCCAGTTTCAGGACATGACTTCATTTCCAGTACCTGTCTTCCCTCCACCAGCCCCTCCTCACTTTCCCCCACCAGCAGATGCAGACCTATCGCATCCTGTTCGATGATGTTTCTCTGGGCTGATCTATTCAGCACCTGATTCACAGTCTTTCCCTGGAGACCTATAAAGCTCACGCATTCAGGGGGCCCCATCATTGAGTTTTTTCATCATTTTCTGTTTGATATTTTCTCAAGCTACTAGAAGAAGGACCGTTCAAGTCTCTTTCTCGCTGAGAAATGCAAAAGAGGATATTAACAACTTCACTGGTTTGAGATCATGATCTCTTTTTGAATTCTGACTACAGACAGAATTTATAAAATAACAAGGGAAAAAAGTGTTCATACTCCCTTAGGCATCTTACCATCTAATTAGAGAACAAATGCTGCACGTTCAAAGTGTTAATTAAAGCCCAAGGCTCGGATTTTGAACTCTGCTAGATAAGAAAGCAAATGCTCATGCGTGTGTTGGTTTCTTTGACGTGTGCGATGTGACTTGAGTCTGGCCCTAAATTCCTTCTTCCAGCCACAGCTTCTTTTCACACATTTTTGTCAAAACTCTGGTCTGCCAGACTGTCGTAGGGATATTATGTCCTGCATGATGGGGATTTTTCCATGGGTAATTGAGGATGTTTATGAAGCCTCTTGTCACAATTGTGCATTGGTTGCAGAGGAAAGGGATAGAGTCAGAAGCCTTCAGAGGATTAATCATTCAGCAGCTCTAACTGGTGCAAAATACTTTTGAGGAGCAGCTCTTTCATGTTTTCACAGTATCATTCTTGTGGCTGAACTTTTAGTGAATAATTTCTACAGGGCATCAAGCACAAATGTTTTCTCAGTGCTTTGGTGTCACTGCTCTTCAGCAGTTATTATTAGACCTCAATTTACATTGGGCTGTACCCTGTACTTCATGGTGAGACAGGAATCCCACTGCAGTCAGAGAGAGTTTGGAATGGATTATGGCTGGGATGTTGAGCTGACAGCTGAGAGGAAGCCAGTTCAATGGGCAGCTTAGTGTCCCTCTATACCCATCGCATCACAAAATGTGGTTATATTCTAGAAAGGAGATCCAGGATGATTTTTTTTTTTCCTGTGTAAATATGTAGCCCCAAATCTGGGCTATCCAGACTTGCTCACATTCAGCCCAGAGGCTCTTAGTGTGTGGACATGCCCTTCAGATACCCTTTGGGTAGAATATTCCTGATGGTACTAGTTCAGCCACCTAGAATAGCTGTGGGAAAAAAACAACAGCTACATCCAAAATAATTTTGATAGAGGAAAATGCAATAAAAAAATAGGGTGAGCTAAAAATTCTGAGTGATGCATCTGATTCAGTTTATCTCAGCCATGTGCTAGTTTTAAGATTTCAATCCAGAACATGATTACAGGTCTTACAGCAGCATAAATCTAGGAGAAGCTATTTAGCTCTTTTTTTCCCCCTCAAGATTGCGGGTATTTTTTTCTTACCTTGTATCTCCAGCTACATCTTCCCCGTGCATCTGTCACATGCACCATCTTTTGACATTGACTGACTGACTTTTCATCCATACTCAGAATACCGTGACACGGGGAATGCTGTATTTGAGTAAAAATGTGCTGATCTGAGAGTTATATGAGACTTTAAATGTTCCCCCAAAATCAAAGAGCCTCTTCTCTACCCAGCTCCCCATCAGTACTTCCAGGGCTGCTCACAAGGGCAGGGTGCCTCGTGTTCAGCAAATTTTGCAGATGTCTCAAACCCTTGTCAACAGTGAGATGCAATGTTTCTAATTATTTGAATTTATCTAATTATTATTCTAAATTTTCTAATTATTCTAAAACTTATTCTAATTATATACTTATTCTAATTATATACTTACTCTAATTATTCTAAAACTTATTTCTAAGTTTTATGTAAAATTAGGCTAAGATTGAAGTCTAATGTTTGCTCCAAACACACCACTTAAAACCTGATCATTTTCTGCTTGTCTCCCCTTTCCTTTGTGTTCTCACTGTTGTTGGCTTGAGTGGTAAGTGATACTAAGTGATACTTTCTCATTAGTACAGATATGAGCAATACAGGGCTCTGGCAGCCAATATATAAAATAAATGGAGGATGTTCTTGCTGTTACATGCTGCTAACACTCTTCCCATCAGCAGTTTTACCAAAGCAGTGTCAATGTCACTGTTTGCAAATATTTCAAGCTCCCTTTTTTTTTGGGAATATTTTAATGAGAAGTCTATCAATAATTTGGTTTCTCTTACAAGTAGTGATCATTCATGACCTTTAGTCATCTAGTGAACTTAGGATTCCAATCAATAGTCCTGCCCTGGGCATACCTTAGGCAGCCACACAGCGTCTCCAATAATTTCACTTTAACTGTGGGTGGCCTGGGCTGGAGGCTCGAGGTGTGGCCCTGGTTGGGTTCAGGAGTTGTATTTAGCTTTGCAAGGCTGTAGCCTCGCCTGTGCAGAGTCAACAGCAGGCTTCAGTCCTTCAAACATTTACTTAGGTGCTTTGCAGCGAGGCCAGCCGAGTGACTCAGAGCATGAAATGAAGCACAGATGTAGGTCTTAGCAGGGGTTGAGACTTTACCTTATGACCCAGGCCAGGCTGTGATGCACTGTTACCCTGCGTGAGCTGAGTAAGTAGCGATAGTTCAGTATTCGAAATTTCTCAAGATCCTTGGCTGGGAGATATTTTTTAAAAATTAAATTTATCATTAAAAAGACATGTTGCTAAGGGGTAAATGTCAAGAGGAAAAAGTTAAAAATACATCTGGCATCCTATTTTCTATGAGTTGATATTTACATTATTTAGTTCAAATGAGGGGAATTCTTTCCACTGGAGAAATTTCTCAGGAAAAGACCAGAGTTAGGCTCCAATTAGTAAAGGTCTATATTCACACACTATATATAGCTGCACTGTCTTCAAAACAGCACCGTGAACACCTGCCATTGTGCTGTCTGCTGCCTCCCTTTTCATCATCGTGCTGTCTGTGAACAGCCTGTTTGCGGTATTTCATCCTCTCCGGTGTAACTGCCACGACTTCTAACTGTTGAGCACCTGCGCCAGCGTTCTGTAAGGTGGGCAATGCGGACCAGGATGTGAGAACACCAGAACAAACTGCCAAAGACACCAGCCAGCTTCACAAAGCCAGTGCTGAGAAAAATGGCAAATTTTGAATGGAGACAGAATTTTCAACAAACCTTGTCAGGGAAAATGTATGCTATCTATAAGGAAGTGTTTGTTTATTTGTTTATTACTGACATTTTAGAAGAATCTAAATATCTCATAAAATTAAATAATTTTCTCCCACTTGAAATGCAAACTACTGTTCCAGTATTCAGTAATGTATCATCCCAGTCTTTTCAATTCAGTTGGTTTTGTCATCTTACCAGCATATTAAATGTATTTTTTACTTGCATTTTAGTGTTTTTTAGTCTAAACAGTGACAGCCAAGGCTGGCAGTCTCCTCCCTTGCCATGCATTTCATAGAATCACAGAATCACAGGATGGTTTAGGGTTGGAAGGGACCTTGAAGATTGAGTTCCACCCCCCTGCCATGGGCAGGGACACCTCCCACTAGCCCAGGTTGCCCAAAGCCTCATCCAACCTGGCCTTGAACCCCTCCAGGGATGGGGCATCCACAGCTTCTCTGGGCAACCTGGGCCACTGCCTCACCCCCCGCACAGGAAAACATTTCTTCCTAATATCTAGTCTAAATCTCCCCTCTTTCAGCTTAAAAGCATTACCCGTCATCCTGTCACTACACCCCCTGACCAGGAGCCCCCCGTCTCTCCTGTAGCCCCCTTTCAGCACTGGAAGCTGCTCTAAGGTCTCCCCAGAGCCTTCTCTTCTCCAGGCTGAACAACCCCAACTCTCTCTGTCCTCAGACGGGAGGTGCTCCAGCCTCTGGCCATCTTTGTAGCCTCCTCTGGCCCCGCTCCAACAGGTCCATGTCTTTCTTATGTCAAGGACCCCAGAGCTGGATGCACCACTGCAGGGGGGTCTCACTAGAGCGGAGCGGAGGGGGAGAATCCCCTCCTTCGACCTGCTGGTCACACTTCTTTTGACGCAGCCCAGGACATGGTTGGCTTTCTGGGCTGCAGGCGCACACTGCCAGGTCGTGTTCAGCTTCTCATCTGCCAACACCCCCAAGTCCTTCTCTTCAGGGCTGTCCTCAATCGATTCTCCTCCCAGCCTGTGTATTTGTGCTTCCTACTTGGCACAAAATGTGAAAATTAGCTTCAGCTATGTGCCAGGCAACGAGGGCAAAGCCAGGTTTGTAGAAAGAGAGATTATTTTTTGTTTAAACTTGCAGGAGAAAAACATGCGTACTTGCAGGCACGCAGTCCTTTCTGAAACTCAGAAAAGTCACCAGCCTGAAACAGAAATAGCAGCCTCGTATTGCTGTGGGTTCAGAGGGAGGGTGAAAATCCAATTTCATGTTCAGCTGTGTTGTGTAATTTCTTAAACTATTTTTCACAAGCAGTTTCAGTCCTTTCTTCCCCATGTTTGCCAGAACATGATTAATTTTGTTGTGAATAGGTCCAAAATGGTAAAGAATTGCCATGTTGTGGTGAAAGGATACAGGGTCAAGTCCTGCAGCTCTTTGTACACGTGCACCCTCCAGACACACTAGCAGGCTCCGAGGAGCCAAGGATAACTGGCGGGGCAGTGAAAGGGAATTCTAGCTCAGTGTTCAAGGAGAACGGGATTAATCACTAACCCGTGGCCTTTCCAGATTGCACCGACTTTATTTAATGAAAATGCAAATCATCCGTTACGAATGCGTGTGTGTTGTTGGTGTGAAAGTGAATTTACCGTGAAATTAGTTTCAGACAGGCAGAAAACCAGATGCTTTTTTTCCCAGTAGTGTTTCTTACGGTTCTTACAGGCACGGCTTTCCCGTTGCCTGCAGTGGGAGCTGCAGAAGCCTGGAGTGCGTGCTGATGGGTTTCCCTGACATTTGGTAGCCTCACATCAATCAGTTCTTGTTGAGCATATTCTGAACCACCCACAGTATTTTATAATTGTAATCCTCAGGGGGTATTTTCTCATCTCTGGTCACAGGTTACAAATGGTTTTCCCCTCCTGGATCTCTTGAAACTGTCTGAGCAGCTGTCTCCCTTTGAAATACTTGCAACCACAATTTGCTTATTTCTCTTGGTTGTGACGAGCAAAATGTATTATTGCATTTATTGTCTTGCGATATGGAAAATTTGACACAAGTAAACCAGAGAGACTCTAACCAAATCTGGAGAACATGGGCTTGATCCCATCTCAGTGCTGTACTTCCCACCTGAACAAGTGATTAAAATTTGTGATATAACATACTGGATCAAAATTATAATGTATTGTACTAGATACAACTTACTTAGGAAACCTGCAGGTACCACCCTTTCATGGATAATTCTTCATTTAATAAAATAGTTTTGACTTGAAAAAAGCAAATGATGAGTAATGACTATTCATACAATTAGTCAGTCAAGTGGGTCTGGCATTCAGCTAGGCAGAATTTGGGATGGGCTGAGGGTCTGTACCGAGCACTGACACAGTCGTTATCTGTGGCTGTGATAGACCGCCGGAGGGTGAGATGTTCCGTCTTACCTGAAATTGCTGTTTCTTACATACTGGCTATTGCCATTCAATGCCAGTATCTTACATACTGTACATTCTGCAAATTACAGGCAGTCTAATCCTGCTATAATTGATCAACCAAACAGAAGGTAGAAAACTCCGTCAGCAATGGCAAACCTCCTAACCTGGTATCATTAGGAAATTGGTGAACGTGACAAGAATATCATCAGTGTGGACTGGGACACTCTTCTAAATCAAATCTCTTTACATCAACTCTCAGGCAGGAGGATTGAACTTTTAGAAAAAAAAAATAAATGTTAGCAGCAGGATAAAAACAGTGGGAGAGAGAAGGGACTGATTGTCTAACAGGCAGAAGCCCAACACCAGGGCGTAGAAAAAAAAATCACAGTCATCTTGAAGGATGCAGTAACACTTCTAATCAGCATTTCTTCTTCTAAAGGAAGGTGTTGCTGATTGCTCAGCACCTGCCAGGCCTGAGCTGATGGGAACTCATACCCTGCATGTTATTCTGGGAGTGAGATTCGTGGATTCATTTCTCCACCAAAAATAAGATTCGTGGATAGCTCTTGAAGCCTGGGCAGCAGTGTGAGTACGTACGGGAAGTTACACATCCCATCCCTGACTCTGCCAGGCAGACCAGGCTGCTCTGCACGGTCTTTACAGCCGCATGGGAGGCTGGGGCAGTGGTTACAGCACGTAGCTGCCTGGTCCTTGGTGTCCTTCACAGTCCCCGTGCTGTCACTCCAATCTACCCCATGGTCTCGTTACACCCCTGGGGGGTTACTCTTTGGCTCTGCTGCCTCTTGGGGTCTCAGGAAGGGCAGGGAGCATTTGCCTTTGATCTGTAATTGTTCTGCTTCCACAAAGACACCCGTGGGATGCCACGCAATACCGACGCAAGTTTGCTGTGGCAGATTTCCTGCTATGACAAATTTCTACAGAGTCCTGCCAAGATACTCATGGCTCGCTTTGCGCCGATAGCCTGTTGTTGCTCACCGCTCCTCTTACTGAGTCACCCCATAGCAACGATAGCGGCAGAGTCAAGGAGCTCTCCTTTGACCCTTAAATGGGGGACACATTGTCGAAGGCGAGGGCGTCTCAGCCGGAAAGCAGCCTTCACAATGGCAGGAAATATCTGCCAGACAGGAGAAAAGGGAGCTGGGCCAGGGGCTGGAGCGCTTGTGTGATTTTTGGACACCTGGTCTTTGCTCTGCTTCAAGCTTCTTGTGTGATTGGAGCATCGTAATCCCTTTTGTACCTTCTCCTAAGCTTCTCAAGGAGTTCGGGCATATCAGTAGGAACTGAGAGCCTAGATAACTTTTTGCATCTGCCCCTAAATTTCATTGTACCCGTTGTCTTTAGTGTGGGAACACCAACATTACTGCCCCCCTGGTCTGAAGTGAGGATAACACTAGAGGATACACTATCAAACATAACAAGATTCTTTGAGGATATCTTAGCTATAACTTCATGTTAATAATAAATAAATATCTTACGGTATGCAGTTGGCTCTCTTTGGCACTGTAAAAGCTCCACTGAATAAAGAAATTTCCCAGCGGTCCAGAATTCGTGTATGTACAGAGGAGGGTTGCGTTTCCACCTGTAGTGACATTCACTATCTTCTCAGGGACGGTCACCACGACACCGCTGATGGGGCCTGTGGACAGTAAGAGTGGTGAGAAGAGATCAGCTGGGGCCAGCGCTGGGAGCCGTGCGGGAGTGCCTTGCTCCCTGCGATATCACCCACTGGACATGTCTAGTTCTCCTCTTCAGTACAGTTTCCCTCGGGCTTTGTGTGGAAATTTTAGTGATAACAAGCTGGGAGTGGGTAAAAGCTAACAAGGAAATAAATCCCCCCAGAATACCTGTGCCCTTAAAACAAATAATATTCTGAAAAAGCAGAGTTCCTAAAAACATACTTGTTCTCCCTTGCAGAGACTTGTCTTCTCACCAAGAGCCTGTGGCTGAACCAAACCTTCTGCGCTCGCAGTGCTCCCCTGCTGTCTCTAGCCCTCTTCTGCACCCTTCTTGCCCTCTTTTTTTCAAGTTATTCCTTTAGGTGTCTGATCTTCTTTACCGTGGATCTCCATCTCCTACAGTGTTGTCCCTTCTCACATTCTTACCTTCTGACTCGGGCACTTTCGGGTTCCCCCCAGCTGGAGCCCTGCAGCCTTTCTCTGCTTTTCTTTTGCTAATTACTTTGCTTTTGTCTAGTTTTCTTAGGGCTTACATGCAGAAACTGTTCTTTTCCAATGCTTTTACATTGGAAATATTAAATGAAGCTTTTTGGAACTGCTTTTATTATGTGGGTTGTGAGAAATTCTGTGATAACTTGATCAACCCTTTCTGTTGGAGTCAAAGCAGAAAGGGAGCAAACATCACGGCTGAGTCCTTTCCCACAATGTTCCCATCAGTCTTGGCTGCACAGCCATATTAACGAAAGGAATCGAGCACCATCTTACAGTGTTTCTCTCTTTCTGTCCCCCATATAAATTACTAGCAGTGATGACATGCAACAACAAAGCTAGAGCTGTCAGAAAAATCAGTCTGAATTT
The DNA here is from genome assembly GCF_000699245.1 of Pterocles gutturalis. Taxonomy (NCBI): domain Eukaryota; kingdom Metazoa; phylum Chordata; class Aves; order Pterocliformes; family Pteroclidae; genus Pterocles; species Pterocles gutturalis. The sequence goes on along the minus strand of NW_010105224.1, from coordinate 14,958 downwards.
CAGGGTTTTGCAGGATCACTGAGTCCAGTTTAAAGCTACCATCTAAAGATTCTCAAGGAGAAGATATTTCTTTTTATTGTGTTGGAAACCACAAGTCTTTTGGAACTTTCTATGCAAAACAGGCAAGGTGAGAACTTCATGTTATAATTTTCACATGAGCTTATTGCACGTATGAATGATAGAGGCAAAACATACAAAATACTCTCCTCAATAAAATATCTGTCCATCTTATGTTCAGGTGCTGCTTTTGAGAGTTTAAGCAGAGCTTACAGTAATACCAAAAAGAGTGTTTTTCTCAAATTATGAACCCTATGGGAGAAAACATTGTTTAAAAAAATAAATATAATCTATTTTGACATTTTTATCCATGTAAATATTGCAGATTCATCAGCTGCTACAATATGCAAACCTGTCTGAACTCTTTGGAGTCTGTTTTCTGTGTTTGATGGCTTCACTAGTAAAAGCTCACTGCAAGGAAGAAGGGAATAATCTGCTTTCCGTGTTGGTGGTGGCTAGGATGAGAACTAGCGGGTTTAAACTACAGCAAGATTTACATTCTGTGTGCAGACAGTCTCGCAGGAATGGCTGGAGACTGACCTAAATGTGTCAAACCTGCCTTGGGGAGAGAGGGGGTCCCAGTGCTGGTTGCAAGTCCTGCTTGTCCTGGGAGCTCACGGGAGCTTAATCCTTACTGACATCTAATATAAATGCAGTGTAATATTATTTTTGATATCTCAGTTCACTGTTCTCAGCTTCAAGGATTAGAGCTGGCCAGAGGATGATAATTTCTTGCCACAAGAATGCTTCCAGGTTTACATGTGTTTGTTTTCTGCTCTTTGCAGGACTAAAGCTACGGTCTTTCAACACAGTGTCATTCTACTGAAAACATCTATTTTCTGTTCATCAGCTCCACATATTTCCTTGATCATTCTCTGGGTTTGGAGTCAGGAGTGCCACGCAGCCTGGCTGTTATAAGCCTTTCCAGAAGAATTTAATTTTAGCAGAAATGGCTTCACGAAGCATTCTAGTTCCCCTGCAGCTGTGTATTTTGAACGAATATGTTTAGTTGAAATAGTCTTCACTCTAGTAAAAAACATAAAGCCAAAAATTATCAAACTTCTGTTGTTCAGCGAGGCTATTTAAAGCCATCACAAATTGTAAGGTGGAGCTTTTGACTGAAAATGGAGCTAAATGGACCCACAGAGCCTGTTCCCTCCTCACGGAAGTTAATGGGAGTTTTGCTTTGCATTGACTTCACTGTTTACAATTTCAAACTCGTAATCCCATTTCATACATACAGGCCTTTTGGGTTAAATGAAAAAAAGCGTATGAGTAATAAGTAACTGAGTGAAAGAAGCTAGTGTGAACAGGACGGTAACTTGTTAAAAATAGTTGATCCATGTCTTCTATTCGTCAATATTACGGTAAGACCGTTTCCTTGCTACAGAGAAAGGCATTGCAGTTAACTGGGAATTGCCGGCTTTCACTGAAGTCCCATGCGGTTTTTAGCGCTCATTAAGTTGATCCAAGTTTGCTGATCTTTTCCTGGCCACTGCAGAAACCCCCAGCAGTGGTGCCCACCAGTATGGACACCCTGCTCGTCTTAAATCCAGAACTTTAAAATTAGAGGACATTGTTTTGAAAAGTCTTGGTACTAACACTGAATTGCTTTTCATTTCTAAGGAAAAAATCTGTGGGGTATATTTGTGTGTGAGAGAGATAACATTGAAACACCAGGAACAACTATTTAAAATGTTTCTCTGTCACCCAAACCAGATAATTCCATCTTGAAAAGAAAATGTGGAAACTAGCTTCCATTTTCTTTAGTGGATACAGAGCCTCCGCAGAGCATTAGACTTAAAATATCTGTTTCTGTATATATTAAAAATAAAGCTTAGCACAATGAAATGTCCTTGAAACATGATAATAGGTAATCTTTAATAGACCATATAATTCCTAGATTCCACAAAGTATTATGTCCTCACTTAACTTCAGGGAAATCCAAAGGATTATTTGCATACTTGAAGTTAAGCATCCCCAAAAATTTTTGGTGGGGGTGGGAGACAAAAAGTTGAATGTGAGAAAACCTACCCTGAAATGCTTGAAAGACCCTGACGCTCTACGTGAGAGCTCTTTGCCTCTTCCTGCCTTTAGAGCAAAGCATTAATTTCCCAAAACTACAGTTCTATTCTTGAGCAAAAACACTCTTACCAGTCAGTGCTCAGCTTGCCGATTTCCACAAAACAGCATAGCGTTCTAGCCATGATTTTCATTCCATCCTGAGATAAATCTTGAATGTTCTCCTAGTTTGCCAGTCAGGTTCACCTGCTGTCTTATTTCAACAAGCTCCTTTATTCCGGTGCTATTTCCATCAGTTTGTTATTCTTACCTGTAAGGATGGCTAGAATTGGAAATATCTTCAGCATCATTACAAACGTCTTCTTGACGCTGGGAGGGAAAAGAGACCAGATGCTGCTTCTGACTTCAACTAGAACTCAACTGTTATTTTTTTTTTTTAAAGTGGGTGTTTGTTTTCCTTATCAGCTGTGTATCAACACGTCAATAAGCTTTTTCATTCTCCTTCTTTATCACATGTGTGCCTTTCTCCGACTAGTGGTGTGACTGTTCAGTTGAAACCATTTTGTGTGGTTCGAGCAACCGAGGGTTTTGTTAATAATAAACCTTTGAATCAGAGAAGTCCAGATTCTCCCACTTTTACCAGGGCCCAGGAGTGTTTGCCTACGTAAGTACTTCCACTGAGTACATGAAAAGTATTTGTGGAGCTATTTAATAGTCAGTCTGATTACCAGTACTGGAGTCAGGCCTAATATGAATAAGGAATAATCTTTATTTCCTGTTATTTCTATAATTTCTTTTTAAAAATGGGCATGTGGAGGTAATATGCTGTTAGTACATTTTCATTTTAGAATGTATTTCTTATACAGTTTTATACAGAATGATTACATGGGACTCATCATTGCCTCAAAATTTCCATATTGAACTCATTGATCAATAAGATAATACACCAAAATAAAGATAAAATAAACATTATCTTCTAAACTGATAATAAAATCTGTTTAATATGAAGTTGGATGCTACTAATACAAAATGACAAGGTGAATATATTGATTTTTATTTAAAAGTTAATACCTGATTTGTACGGTGAAAAAGCAATGGATGAAGGCTAGGACTTGACGAACACATTACGATAACTTACAGTAGATTACTTGCTCCTTAGTGAATGCAAAACACTTTCTCTGTCTCTGAAGCTCATTAGGAACTGAAGGTGCTCAGCTTCTCGCAGGAGCCAGCTTGGCTTTCTTCATTCCATGTCGTTTGATTGAGGCTCATTCAAAGCTGCGCTGGTTCTGTGGACACAGCCACGTGCGAGTGAGCAGCTGAAGAGGTAACAGAGGGCAGCATTGCCTTTCAGATGTGTGCCTCTACCTATGACCAAGACAATTAAAATGGTCAGTGACTTTTTTTTCCATGCTTGTTGAAAACATGGGTCTAGTTCATGCCTGATGATCCCATCTTTCCAGCGGCAAGCAGGGGCAGCCACCCTTTCCGTGGCTGGGGAAGCCCTTTTGGCAGGTGGGGCTCAGCATCTGGCCATGTGTGGTTGGAGGGGAGAGGTCCACCCAGGCTCTCCCCCATCTCTGATGTGATGTGGTGGTAGATTCTTCAGCATAGAAGTGGTGAGTTACTGGTCGCATCAGTTGCTATTGGGATCAGTTTTATGGGCTTAGGTGAATTTTATTCTGACAGATATTTTTGTGCATGGCAGATGCCTGAATAATCTCTGGACAGATGTCAGGGTTTGATTATATTCTTATATGAGCCAGCTCCAAGTGTTTTATAGAAGATGTCTTTTCCTTAGTTGTGACCGTTAGCACTTCATGCAGCATTCCCACGGGATGGGCAGTGCTTCCCTTTCAGTAATGAGGAGGACAAGACTTGGAACCATTAAATGTCTCATCCATGGACACAATTTGCAACAAGATGTAAAAAATGTTACCACTCCACGCTGCAGGTCAGCACCCGCCTGCGTGATCCTGTGTCTTTAGCACAATATCAGTGTGTCCTCTAATTCCCTCTCATTTATCAACACCAAAGTCCTTCCTCTGACACTTAAGGCACCCTCAGCTAATATATATTTTCTCCCTGTTATATTCACTTTTTGTGAGTTAAGTCTCTGGAATATGAGGAAACTACATTCCTGGAGGATGAGATGCTCAGTTTGACCAGAGAACAGGAGTCAGTAACACAACTTCTGCCCTAGTATGCTCCCATTTAAGCTTGGGACACAGGGCTGAGATTACCAATTATGGAGCGGGTATACCTCATAGCGAATTATTACAACCATCAATCCTGTTTTACAGAGGATGCTGAACACCAGTAGCATTTACTTTTTATTATTACCAGCCTGGGGCTCATTTCACACCGTCAAGAAGAGTGTACCCTAACACTGGTCTTCCAAGCCATGCAGGGTTATTCTCTGGTGAAGGTAATAGATGGTACCTTCAGCATTGCTCCTAGAGAGCAGCACTGCCTGTTCAAATGTCGCCTTAGGAAAAGAAATGAACACAGAAAGCAAAATCCAGTTTGGTTTGATGATGGTTAAGGTTAAGTTAAAGTGGGATGACAAAAGCTCTTGGTTACACCGCCGGCCCTCGGCTGAGAGGAGCCAACAGCCCAGGGTGCAGCAGCAGCAGCAGCAGCAGTCACTTTGCCGTGGGTGGAGCAGAGACTCTTATCTCGAGATTAAATGGAAGGGGCCGGTACCAGGAACTATATGTTAACAGACTTTGTGACTCAAATCTGTGTACACTGAAACGTATTCAGAAATGTTCCCTTCCAAGCAACTCCCTTGTATTCACTCTATAAATAGAAATGTCAGTCATTAAAAAAATGAAGCCCAGAGGCACACCCAGAGCCAGGCAGCATCACCCGGCCAAGCACTGCCATGACATTTAGGGCTCGCTTCTGTCAGCCTGAAACCTAATTAACTAAATTCCTGTAGAATTCCAGGTTTAGCTTGACAAAACTCAACAGCACTTCAGCCACTTTGTCTTCCTGAAATATTCTAAATATCAGATTGTTCGAAGACACCAAACCCAGCATAACGTGATTTACAAAGTTCTCTAGTTCAGTATCACGTCTGATTGCTGGGGGAGAAGAGTGTAATTAACGATTCAAACAAGTCAAAGAGCTGCTTTAAGCCTCTAAACCCATCATTAGGTTGACTTGCACTTTAGGGTTTGTTTGCTTTTTGCACAGACAGTAGTTAGTGCAGGTTTTAAATATCCCCCCTGCGGGGCTGGCAATGGCCTGGGCTGTTATTCCAACATTTTCCCCATTTCTGGACTATTGCAGTTGGGGTAGCTTGGACATTTTAGATTGTTCAAAAAAAATGTGGCAGACAGTTAATTCAGTGGAGTTTTGTTAAGAGCAGACAAAATTCTAGACCTCTGCCATCTGATCTGGCCTGTTTGACAGACACAGAAGATGTAGGAAGTTTTCTTACCCTGTATCACCTGTATGCCTGTTGCAGTTGAAGGGATTTGTTTGTGTGCAACACATTGCACTAGAGCTCCAACACCTGTACCAACAGCGGTGTTTAGTCATCCAAGTCCCACGTGAAATCGGTGCGTATGGAAGCACCTGGGTAAATTTGTGGGTCTGGCTCAGGCCCTTTGGGTTGATGGTAACACTCCCCTGGTCTTTCCTTCCTTCTGTCCTGAGAAAATCAGAAAAAAGTAAAAAAGCAGCTGCTTGGGATGTTGCCCCAGACCTCCTGGGGATGCCGGTGTAGCATCCGTGTCTCCCAGGACTGGGCTGCCTGGGATTGCGCCGGACGGGGATGGTGGGAGTGCTGGAGAGATTTCTTTTTTTGCAGAAGCAGAGGGATGGTTTTGCAGCAGTCGTGCTGTTAGTATAAATGGTGTTTTACCTCCTCGTTTGGCAGGTGAGCTCTGCACCACGAATGCCCCAGCTGATGCAGGCTAAAGAATGACTTTCTAACGAAAAGTGCCACCATCAAATAATCCGTGTGTGCACTGTGCTTCAGGTGTCAAAACCAAAGCAAGCTCTCTGCTGCATGATAAATCCCTGTAAAATGGTTCTGTCTTTGTAGAATTGCTGTTCCCTCAAATTTGCTTTGGCTTCATAACCTTTTCTCTGCATATGATTGACTCTCGTTGTTATTTCTCTTTTTTCCCCTTGTTCTTTTTCATGTAGTTTCAAAATTGAAGCTAATAAAGCAAAACAAAATGGAAAATTCACAGTGGGGATCCGGGGATTAAACTGTATATCAACCTTATCAGAGGGAAAGGTCTTTTTCCTAATCATCATTTGCATTTTCATAGGTCAACAATTTCTGAAACTGTGAAGTGATATTGTTCCTCGAGTTTGGCAGCATTTGTTGTACTTGTCTAGAATTAAAAATGCTTTCATCTTAAATGTGCATATAGCTGTATAATTTATATGGTGCGTGCTTGCCTTAGCAGGTATGATAATATAATTTGAGGTTTACCGTGCCAAATCAAAACCTGGCGTAAATTTCATGCAATTGCGCTGAACTCTGTGGTTTCCACCTGCTTCAGTCGTCTCTGAAATGGAGGGTTTAGGGGGATCGATGTTAAAACAATGCAAGTGTTTGGTGCTTTTCCAACACACCAATTCTTGCTGTCAAATGAATACAAGGCAATCTCCTCCCTTATTTTGAAAGACAGCTTGTTTTTAATTCTGACTGTTTCAAGGTCAAGCTTGGACACAGTGACTTCAGCGCTGACCTCAGCTGCTCCCTACTCCAAGTAAGAAGGAATTGCTAAAATCTCTTTGCTTTTGGCATGCTCCAGTTTAGGAAAGAGACTAAAGCAGCCTCTGGTGTGTGAGCATTGCTTTGCCTGCCTGAGTTTCACCTGGGTGCTAATCCTTTCCATTTTACTTCCCGTAACTGGCCCCTGGAGGGAACTGAAGTCTCGGGGAGAAGCTGTTCCGTGCCCAGGCTCTGCACCTTGGCTGCCCTCTGAAGGAGCCCACACTCAGTAGGACTGCATGGCCACCTTCTTGGGGAGGCAGAATAATCATTGTATATGCCATTAATTATTAATTAGTGGTTGTATAGCTCGTTTTCCCTCAGGTGCCCTTCACCATGCGGGTCCCCAGCTGTGGCTGGAGCCTGGCTCTGCCTGCCAGCTGCTGGCTTCCCATTGCTGCTCCAGCACCGGCTCCTCGAGGTGGGACATGGCAGGGTGTTTTCCTTGGGAGACTCTGGATTCCCCAAATCTTGCGAAATGCTGCAGTACATTAGGGTAAGCAAGCTAATGCAAAGTGAACTAAGAGTAAGTGCTTGCTTAGTGCCTGTTTTTGATGAGACTTTTCCTTTTGATTCCCAGGAGCTTCATCCTGGGAGAAGGTTGCTTGTTTAGTTGGGTTTAATTTTCAGGAAGAATGATATGATGCTTCCTATCCTGTTTTGTTAATAATCTCATTAGAGTTGTCTTAATTATTTTAATTACACTGAGTATGGCAATGGTGTGATGTGATGAAGTTGTCGAGCAGATGATCAGCTCTCCTGTATAAAAAACAGCGCGGAGACCGGCAGAGATGAACCTAAGCATTTTTGTTGTCATGCCTTTGATTTGCTCGTGGCAGGCAAGCCAAGATTCATCAGCTGATCAGGACTCAGATCCTGTAGCCCGGCAGCTTTGTTACACATCGTGTATAAGCAGCTGGGATTCTTTGGAAGCACGTGTTACCCTTCGGCGATCAAGTAGGCAGTGAGTTTGCAAACTGGAGGGAAGTAATGGAAAACGAAAACTGTCAGCGGCCAGTACATCATGGGAGCAGCTGGGAAAGCAATCGCTCAAATGACTTCATCTGAAAAACACATGAATCTTAATAGTGTGTAGGGTGTAACCTTTGAAGAACAACTGTCTAATCCAGCCGTACACAGCAATTTGATTCAAATGAGCTAATAAAAGCAGTGAGGCAGCCTGGCCTGGCACAGTTACATCCTCGTCACGCCTTCACTCGCGGCAGCTGGTTTTTGCAGCTGTGCAAGCATGTCCCGTTGGTGGAGAAACCACCGATCTGTGGCTGGTAGCTGTGGCACGCTGCCCACCAGCCCTTGTCCTGCAGTCCAGCTCCCTCGGATGAGGAGCATCCTCAGTTCGTGCTGCCTACAGCCAGCCTGTGGTCCTGCATATTTATTGTGTGTGGCTACATCCTTGCTCCCACATCACAGCTGGCTTCCCCTGGGGCCAGGCTGGTGGCTGCTGCGGCGCCCTGGGCATCACACCATGCTGCCCAGCGAGACCCCGAGCCCGCGGGCACCCTGGGGTGCTGGACATCAGCCCCTCTCCTGCAGGAGCCTTCGCTCGAGCGGCTGAGCCCCTCCTTACCCATGCCATGTCAGAGCACTCGACTTGCTGCAATAATCTTGATTTATAAACTACCCTGTCATTCCCAGGCTCTCACAAGGAAAAAGCAAAAGCTGCAGGGTCCTACAGGCATCTCCAAAGAATCAAATTGCTGTGTAAAATTACCGGAAGTGTAGTGGGGATCTTTTTTCTGTTTTCCTCCCCAAACACTGAATATTGCTTCTATTGCCAGAGACGATGTAAAACTCCTACTGGGTGGCCTTTTCTATAATGTTCAATAAGTAAAGTGACATATTCTTGGAGCCTGCATGAAATGCTGAAAAGTTTCCAATTCTGTAAGCAGAAAGCCCCCAAAAAGAAATAACGGCTTAAGATCCGTTTATTGGATTGGCACCACTGATGAGATGACGGGTATTGAATTAGCACTAGCTTTTTGCTAGCAGGTTAATGTCATATATCCAGGACTGTTCCACTCCGCATCCATCAGTGTCTCTGTCTTTGCATCTCTGGAAAAAGCTGTTTTCAGTTCACTGGGTTTTGGGAGTCAGGTCACACCCCAGTTGACAACTGACCTGTAGCAGAGGGATTAGAGTGGTTGTACATTGCTAACAGTAATTACATGTAATTAAAGTGGTTTCCTGGGACAGCAGGACCCTGACCTTTCCAACGATCTTTTACAGCCTTGATTTTAGTCCCGTGGCGTCAGGGAGACTGCTGCGGCGTTAAAGTCAGCCGCGTGCGTGTGGCTGTAGAAGCAAGACCGAGGTCTGGGGGAGAGGAGGGCACCACCGGGCACACGTGCTGTAGGAAGCTGCTGTTCAGCCTCTGTCCTTCATCATGATAATGTGTTGTATAGGCGAGACAGTGACCCAAGGTGCACCAGGATTGTCAAATTTATCATGAACCACTTAATGGTTTCCCCTAAATCCCTGCCTCTGGGCATCGTGGGGAATGGTGACATGAAAAGTCAGTTTATATTTGCTCTTTCTTTAAGGAAAAGCTGTTTCTATCTTTTGGTTGCATGGAAAAATCTGAAAATAGTTCTAAGTATACCCTAAAAGACAAAAAAAAAAAAAAAAAAAAAGAGAAAGCAAATCAATTTCATATGTAATTTTTATTTTTCACAAAGTATGGCCCTACTGAAGCACACAGCTACCATGAATACATCATGATACAGTTTTAGAAAGGATTAAAAACTATAAGCAGCTTCTTGCAGTTTGGACTTCAAAGCCAACCAGGAGAATGCCTCTTCCTGATTTTTCTATTTCAACATCATAGTAACAATAATAATAACAATAATAGTAATATAGTTGACAATTAGTTGATAATTTCTAGGAAGAAATTTATTTGAATAATATAATCTCTCTTGCAGTTCAAATGCCATTCATAGGCTACTTGCGTTTTTGCAAATGTTTCCTTTTTTAGAATGTGAACTGAACAAAGGGATAAACATAAATGGTGCTGGGGTTCATCACAAGGGCTGGATCTTGACTATTAAGAAAAGGTCTTGTTTAATTGTGATTGAGCACAAATCCACGTGACATTTTTTATATGCCTTAAATGTGTTATCCCTTATTGTAGAAGCTTAATTTACACATCCAAAGAACATGCCGCAAATATTTCCTGTTTCCTTAGAAAATGCTATTTTTGCGATCTCATTCCTGTAAGCAAACTCATTTTGTGCAGTAGTCCCTCAAGGCAAATCCACCAAAAGCAATATTTCCTCTAAGCAAATATTAGCATAATGCATTTAGGCATTTTTTTTTTGTATTTTAATAACATAAAATCCTGGCAGAATCCTGTTTTATTCCATGCATGTTAAGTAAACAGCCTATTTTGATCCTTTTTTTGCAATACAAAAGCTTTGTGTACGTTAGTGGCTTAAAACCTCATTGCACCCTTCTGAGACAGGAGTAGACACGGGTGAGCGTTTCAGCCTTGCTCGGTTTGGTGGAGGAAAGGCAAGGATACCTGTTCTGTTGTAAGGGGACAGGAAAAAACTTCTCCTGATTTTTTGTAAGGAGAAATCATCTTCAAACTAATGTTCCTTTTTCCTTTTTAAAGAATTATTCTTAAGAATTATCATTTCTACTCTCACTGCTTATCAAGGCACTGAATACCAAATGCATTTTGTTCTTTAAAATCCTGGTTATAAGCAGTTTTGAAACCCTTTTGTTCTGAGTAGGAGTTCTTGCACTGATGTCTGGCAGTTCAGCA
>NW_010105224.1:0-4323 GCF_000699245.1 Pterocles gutturalis | reverse complement strand
GGACTTCTCTCAAGACAGACCTTTACTTATAGTGCTTAAAATGTGGACTTTTGGTTCCAAGTGAGTATGTCATCAAGGGGCTGATGCAAAGCCATAACGGTGGCCTAAGCGAGAGCCTGGATGAAAGCTTGTATACTGGTAAAGAACCCATCTTCAAAGTCTCAGCTTTCACAACATGCAAAGTCTGTGCCCATTTCTGGAGAAGTTAGTTATAGAAGGATAGAAGGATGATGTATGTGTTCATATACATATATAGAAGGATAGGATGCTATATGAGTTTGTGTGATAGAAGGATGCTGTATGAGTTCATGCTGGGGCTGATGCACAGACATAGCTGAAATTCTGAACTTTGGCTGCAGTGTATTTATTCTGAAACAGGTTATGTTACATATGCATGTTATAGGGGGCAAAAAAAAGGAAATTTCAGAGCTGACCATGTGCAGTGCTGATTGTGACAAGGAGTTTCACAGATCTGAAATCTTTGTGTGCCAAGTCTCGTGCTGGAGCAGAGCACGGTTTCATATTGCTAAGCAGCACTTCTGCGTAGTTTTCCTATTTTCCAGGACAGATCCAGGAACAAACCCAGCCTCTGCTTATCTCACCGGTAGGAGAGGGGCTCGGAAAGGCTTGCCTCTCTGGGATGCTGGTTCCCTGCCCTGGCCAAGCTTTCTCACAGAGAAATGCGACGGGCTGTGCGCTGGAGTTTCCCTTGCAGGTGAATGTAACTGCAGATATTCTCATTAAGCAGAGAAACATTTACTCCTTTTTTTTAGTATCTTGCAAACGGCTTTGCCTCTGTGTTATCTTTCCTTGGGTTGTGCCACGCTGCAGTGTAGGCTTTACTTAAGACACCCTGTCAGAACCAAAGAGAAAGCCAGTTCTAAAATGGGATTTGGACGGCCAGAGGGCAGCAAACTCACTAATATTTCAAAGAAAACTCTGTATGAAAGAAGATTTATTGTTTGCTTGTTTCTAAAGGCAAGCCAAGATGTGTACCAACAGGAGAGACTGTATTATTTCCTCTTACAACACAGTGCATTTTTAAAGTGAGGCAGCAGCAAACATGTATTTCTGATGGCTTCCTGCCGATGTGAAGGAGCATGCAGAGCATCCAGAGGGCAGGGCTGGGAGAGTCTGCGGAAGGGATGGCAGGCAGCGTCACTTAACCATCAACAGCATGTTTCTGTCTGAAAATGGTAAACCTTTGCTAATTGCCTCTCTTGGAGAAGTCACCTTCTGCTCCATGTTGTCTCCTGCTCTAAGCTGGGTTACTGCACATCTTGGAAGTGGCAGGCAGCGTCACTTAACCATCAACAGCATATTTCTGTCTGAAAATGGTAAACCTTTGCTAATTGCCTCTCTTGGAGAAGATACCTTCTGGTCCATGTTGCTCTAAGCTGGGTTACTGCATGTCTTGGAAGCCAGAGAAGAGATTTCTCAGGATGCTTTTTGCCATAGGCACCGTGTGTCTAGCCTAAGCTCTCAGTTCAGCACAACGAACCTGGAGGGACAGTGGTGGTAAGAGCAGCTGCATAGTATTTCCTCTTCTGTGATGGTTTCACTGTTGTAGCACTGCCCTCAACCTAAACGCATATGGCCACAAATATATGTATTTCAACCTGAGCCATATGTATATATATATACAATCAATGCTGGTTTAGCTCATGCATGTGTAAACTCCACCTCTTTACTATCAATACTAGTCTTGACATATGGTTGGAAGTCTCAGGCTTGTAGGTCTGTTTTCCAGAAGGATTTTCCTTGTGCCCACCAGGTTTTGCATGGTTACTTGGCTTTCTGGACACTGGAATGAAATAAGCTTTAAAACCCACTGGTGGTGTCTTAAAGGAGTCTGGTTTGCAATCAGACTCTGCTTAACTCATTTAGAAGCAGGACGCCCTGGCCGTATCGTCACAGTTCCTTACATAGTCGGTGAAAGAAAATGAGGCACCTCAAGAAGGAGGTCATAGAATCATAGAATCACAGAATGGTTTGGGTTGGAAAGGACCTTAAAGACCATCGAGTTCCACCCCCTGCCATGGGCAGGGACACCTCCCACTAGCCCAGGTTGCCCAAAGCCTCATCCAGCCTGGCCTTGAACCCCTCCAGGGATGGGGCATCCACAGCTTCCCTGGGAAACCTCTTCCAGGGTCTCACCACCCACATGGGAAAACATTTCTTCCTCATATCCAGTCTAAATCTACCTTCCATACTCTTACTCACCTATCGCTTTGCCACCCCACTCCGTCACTGGTAGCCGGGATGGATGTGGCCCTATGAAAATTGTTGGCTGTGCTGTAAGCAATTAGTAACATCTTTCCCATGGCTTGCACCACATGATTTGTAAGCCTCTCAGAAAGTTCTCTGAAACACAAGCCAATTTCTCTTTTAAAACTTTTATTAAGTAATAATAAAAAAATCTTACAATGCTAGCAGTGCTGGGCAAGACAGTATGAAAAATCTTTCATAGTTCTTACTGCCAACCAATACAGATTTATACCTCAGGGTGGAAAGGACACAGAGCCTCAGTTTTCAATTAAAACAGCTCAGCTTTTCATCAGTAGAAATTGAGGGCCACAGTGCCAAATAAAATAAGGCCGGGTTCTTAGCTGGTTTAAACTGGATGAGGTCCATGTAGCTTCAGTTGACCTGCACTGAATTGCACTTGCTGGATTTCGGCTGTTACGTGACTTTCCTTCTCTAACCAAGACACAGAGCAGGCTTGCGAGGGATGTGTCTGCAGAGACGGATCGCTATTCCGCACCTGCTCAGTCCCAGATTCCCAGCTCCTGCAGATGCGAGGAGGATCCTGCTCGTACACAGATTTATTGGGGTTTTTTTTCTCCTTTGGAGACTGCATTTATGTTTATGGCTTGCTGCTGGAGCACTTGCACTAACGGGCAGGGGATTTTTATCCATTTCTTTATTCTGGCATGCTGTAAACTAAAATTTTAACACCCAGTAAACAAAACTGAGAGCCGGTTTGTTCTCAGTGTGATATTTTTGTGACAAGACAGTGGGAAGTAAATGGCATCTACAAGTATTATGTTCTTCCCTTGGTGCTCCCAGTAATTTTAGCACTGCAGTTACTGTAGCTGGGGAGGAGAGTTACAGAGTCCCATAGGGGCAGCAAAAATTTGAATGAAAACCCCCAATGAAATAGTTGCTGGTGGTTTTGTCATGCTTTCACATTTAGGTTCCTCTAACACTGAGCCGAATCATGAAGAAATGCCGAGAGTGTTAATCACGCTGCTATATACTTTTCAGCTATCTTTTGGCAGCCTTTTGAAAGTCACAGCTAAAAATACTGACAACACTCCAGGCTTTAATGGGATTTGAGTTAAGAAAAAGGATAGAAGAGAAAGAAAAAGACTGAGGACAATGAGGTGGGTTACAGCTGTTCTTATTGAGGTCCCGATGCAGGCAAGACAACAAAAGGTGCGTTCATCTGAGTTGAAGGTGCACCTGATCTCAGGAGGGGTCATCTGTTGTACTCTGAGAAGTTCTGTAGGTTTTGAGGGACTTTTCTCCCTTACTGGAATCCGAATGAACAAACCTTCGTCACTTCAGCCACAGCACAAGGGGAGGACGTGATCCCTGGCAAAGCGGTAACGCCCAAGGGTTATTGCAGAAGGACTGGTGTCTTGGGGCAAGCCCAAGGCTGCTTTAAAACCTACTTAGGGCTTAAACAGCCCAAATCCCCTCTTCTCTCCCGCTCTCCCCTCTGGGCTGGGTGCTCCAGGGCAGTGTGGAATTCTTGACCAGACCCACAAAGCTGGAGACACTGGTCCAGCTCAGGGATGTCCGATCTCCTTTCCCAGGCACCAAGATTTATGCACTTGGCCAAGATCATCTTTCATACAAATCTTCAGGGCTGCACGTGGGCTGTAAGCAAAGTGCCAGCTGATGGCGAGAGATGCTCAGGGACTTGTAAGGGCAGGCAGAGATCAGCGTCTCCCAGTATTTTAATCTTAGTAGCCCAAACCTGAGATTGAATCAGCAGTTCGTTTTAGGATACAGACCATAAAAGCTTAAATAGAGATCAGCGAGTAAATCCAATTTTTTCCCCACCTCTGCTTACTATTTTAGTGTTTCACGTGGCTTCTGCCAGTTGTTCTCATGAAGACATTAAAAGACTGAAAGTTGAGAAAAGCAGAGGAGTAGCTGGCTGCGGTAATGTGTTTCTCCGCTGATTTTACAAGCTGTTGTAAAGTTGTCCTCGTGTGACTGCATTTACTCCCTTCCAAGTCACGTTTTTCTCTATCACTGAACAGGACTGGCCAGAAATAAAACCTTTTTTAAGCTGTTGTTCCTTCCTCCACT
>NW_010105223.1:0-813 GCF_000699245.1 Pterocles gutturalis | reverse complement strand
CCCGGGGGGGACACGGGGGACGGGGGACAGCGCTGGGCTCACTGCTGCCCCCGCAGGGGACACGGGGGACAGGCGACACTCTGGCTCGCCTGCGCTCCGGTGGGATTTGGAGGAGCAGAGATGACCACGGCCACGGGCACATCTCCAGGGAACCGCAGCCTGCAGGATCGCGGGTGGCTGCCAGATCGCAATTCGTTCTACTCCGGCACCTAACAGAATTTTAACAGAGGGGCAGTATTTTCTTTTTTAACTCTACATCATTACCCCCATTTCATCCCTTTTTTGTCAGGAGCTCTGTGGTGACAAGTAACTTAGCTGTAAAGTAGAACAGACAAGCTCATTGTGTATGATAATTAGCTCTCAATTAGCATCAGTATTTCCTTACCTTGATTATCTCACATACAACCTCACAACCGTGTTAAACCACCGCAGTGGCAAAAAGCAGGACAGAGTCCATCCTGTCCCTGGTCTCTCTCTGAAAGCAGCCACCCTCAGCTGCTCCATAGGGAGGCCACAGAAACATCCAAAGGGAGAATCTGAGCAGCCTGCCCATATCGAAAGCTGTCTGCTCCCCTCCCCTGTTGGCCAGTGCTAGACAGATAGATGTAAACCTCTCAGATTTTCAGCCTGGGCATCCCCACCTGGAGTCTGAACAAAGACCCAAGCCCTCCAGTCCCACCGGGACAGCACGGGAGGCACAGCTGCAGCGGTGGCCAGGCAGAAGGCGAGATGCTTTGGGTGTTCCCCGTTCCATCTCATGCAGAGTGAGGTTCCTGGGAAGACCTGAAGCCACACCCCAGGATCCATGTTTCA
>NW_010105222.1:0-39974 GCF_000699245.1 Pterocles gutturalis | reverse complement strand
CCACTTCAGATATGTTGCCTGAATAATAAACAGTCTTTTTAATTAATTATTGTGCTTCACTGCTTTATGCCACCGTAGGGAGAAAGAAGAGGAATGAGCAAATGTGTCATCTTCAATACACTGTTGATTCGGTTTCTAATTATGGAAACAAACAGGCTTACAAAGATAGATGTGTTTGCCTTTCAGTGCAGAATCTCTCAAGTAAGGACTCAATTTGACTGAGCTGAATGAGTACCTGCAATCGGAGAGAAAGAGCAGCCATATATGGAATGGGAAGATGGTGCCAGCCTGCCGCTCAGAAACGTTGCACTCGTACCACCTGTCTCTATATGGTATAGATGTCTGGAGAGCACAGCACAGCTCGTCTCATAAATGTAGAAAACATAATTAATGCACCATAATTATGTTTACTATTAACATAATTAAGTTCTAATACTTCTAAGAGGTTGTTTGTTTGTTTTTAACAAATCCACAAAGATTTTGCTTGTCAAGTTTCCCTATTCAGCACAACAAGGCAGTGCTAAAGAATTCACACACCTTTGCCTTCTTAGGAAGCAGCAGAAGGAGGGCAGGATGGAGGCCCGGAACATGAGGAGTCAGAAGACATCAGCCTTCCCACAGCTACAGAGATTGTATGTGAAGGGATCATTTAGTACATTAAAATGCCTTCACAAGCCATCTTCCTTACAGGATACGGTCTGAGAATGGTGGCTTGAGAGAGGCCCCGGCAACGCGACTGCGCTCCCTGCAGTACTGCAGCCTGCGTGGCTTGCGGGAGTAGGCCCCGGCAACGCAACTGCGCTCCCTGCAGTACTGCACCCTGCGTGGCTTGCGGGAGCGGCCGTTCCTGGCTCAGCGGGGCGATGTGGACCACAGTCCTGCTCCTCTTTGAACACTGCAGGGTTGCGCCAGGGCATACAAGACGGAAACAACTTGTCACATATGCCCCAGAAATCTCAGAAAGAAAACCACCTACAGATCATGCTCTTCACCCAGTCACATGCAGGTGGCCTATGTTTTGTGTGCCTCTACATCCCCTAAATTGGGAATTTATCAGGCTGGATGCTCAATGATATAAGGTGCCTTAGCCCGTTACTCCAGTGTCCCACAGCAGCTGGGGATCTGTCCCCAGACTTCAAATTCTAAAGTTATTGATACAAACACTGTTGTCATAAATAATACATTACTGCCTCAGGTTCATAGAAGTAGCTTAAAGAACAGTCAATTAAGCCTCACTTTCAATAACTTTCATGCTTTAATGGACTCCCATTCTGAGTGCTTAAATGAGTCCTTGCATCTCTCAGAACAATTACATTTGTAAAGTCTGACACTCATGCTTTGCTGAGACAGATGCATTTTACTGACTTTTTGAAATGCTTCCTCTTAGCTGCAAGTTTGCCAATAGAGCTAAAATAATAAATAAATAAATAAATCAAAACTCTCTCATAACTTTATGCATTTCCTAAAGCCTCAAAGTCCCTGCTGACTTTGGTGCAGCAGAATGCATGCTGGATGTTACTGCCATCTCTGCAAGCTTTGTGCTTTTACCTTTAGGGAAAAATTTATTTCCATGTCAAAGGTCCAGGAATCACCATGTCCCTCTTTAACCTTAGCACTTGGCACAAACATGGCTTCTTTTGCTGTGAAGGGAAAGAAGTTATTCTTCAATACAGAATAGGTTTTAACATAACAGTTGTCCTCCTTAGACCAGAAATTGTGGATTGACACATTATATAAAAGTGACAAAATCCTGCCAATTCATTATTTTTATGCTCTAGCTTTGTGTGTTCATTGAGCTGCCTAGAAGGCACACTCTAGTCCCCAGGTGAAAAACCATGTTGGATATTTTCTTGAATCATAAAGGACACTTTTAAAGGCAAGTCACTACAGCAGCTGCAGGAATAAGTGGAGCTACTGCCCGTCTCGGAGCCAAGAGACCACTGGTCAGTTTGCTGCTGGCAAGGATCCCAGGGCCTTCCCAAACCCTCTGTGCAGCAGGTCAGAATGGGATCCACTCCCTTACACCAAGGCGAAACAGCCAGCTGGCAGGGCATGAGAAGCCAGTACGCCGTGAGAGCTGCTGCCATACCACGAGCATCTCATCAGGTACATCCTGCTTCTGCATGATCAGCAAGTAAATTAGCAAAAAAGACAGAATTCACATAAAGCAATTAATTTTAAACCAAGATTTTTCCACTTCTTTATCTAATTATTTGTGGCCCAAAGTCTTAGGAACAGGAAGAGCTGCTTTTCCACTCTACCAATAACAATTTAATAGCCTTTAGAAAAACAGAATGTATTAACATAGCTAACTTTCTTTCTGGGAAATAAAGCCTGTTATACCAGGTTTGCTGAAAAACCCCCTCCCTTCCCTCTCAGTCACTCTGTAGGCATACAACCTGAATTCATGTAATAACTTGAATTCATAGCAGCAGCTAGGCACGTAAGAAAAACTTTATACTGCACTTTATCTAATGCGCTTGCACACTGGATTATGTCACTTATTTTGTATGCAGCTCAGTGCTTCACAATTTTTATTTTCCTTTCCTCTGGCCCCTTATCTTTCATGCTGGAGTGATCACCTCTCATCTCGGTGGCAGAAGCAGATAATTCCAAATGGAAAATATTTATAACCAGATAGAGGCATGTCATTTGTAATGCACACGTGTATATAGAATGTTTGCATCAGAGGGCAACAATGCACAAACAGATAACGAGGGCCTGCTGTGCACACGTATTTAATAACCTCATGTTATCTGGTAATAGATAAACCACCCAAGGGAAAATACCAACCTGATGCAAGGAACTGATTTGGACAGACCTCAAAAACAAAAAAGCTGTATAGTCCTTTTCCTCCATCACTATACCTAACTTGTATTGTTGACAGAGATGCATAATCTGATCTCAGAAGTTCAAGCTATCCATCTGCAAAGCCAGATAGTGCCATGAACTTTCACAGTCACAACCTTTGCATTCAGCAATCCAAAGTCTCAGCTACTGTCAAACCTCCCCAGGTCTATTAAGATAAATGAGGCCCACAACAACACACTCCAGCTCATACCTCGGACTACAAACCAAAGATTTCTTTACTCTAGCACATGAACAGCACCCTTCTCCCACAATAAAGGCAGAAAAAAACACCAGACATTTCCCCTCTGAGCCCCTCCACACAAGCACACACTCTCTCAGGTGCCCAGGAGAATCCAGCCCAGAGGAACGGGCAGCACGCGTTGCTTTCAAAGCGTTTGATGGGGCTGCTTGGATGCATTGGTCCTCTCACAAACATCACATTCATGCATGGAAGAGCTTAGGTGGACACTTCACTGAATCCTTTTGCTGGTTGCAAGGTCCTGGGAATCTGACAGCTTGAGAACCATGTACCAGCAAATAATTCCACCTCAAAACAGTACTAGCACACCTCCCAGCACAAGACAGGCTTTGCAGAAGAGACCTGTCCCAGCACCTATTCCTTGAACGATCTAGCAGACACACACACTATTTGGGTTCATTTTGGTTTTTTTCTAAATGATGCATAGTTCCAATCCCAGCAACAAAAGTGCGATACCATATCATTAAGTCCTACTTAAAAATATTGCTGCATCTTAATAAATCTCAACAGTATGGGAAGAACAATGAAACTGTGACAGCTGACCACCATGTTACGGAGGAGGAGGATACTGGAGAAAGAAATATGATATCTGTTATTTTTTGTTAGTACTATTCTCTTGTAGTAATCTCCGTATAATAAGAGCTGTAACTCCCCTTTATTTCCCTTTTATTGAGTACTGTTCAAAGACAGTACTCAATCTTTGTCTTAAGGTGCATCCTGCTGTAAGCATCACCAAGACCACATTCTAGCAGCAAAGTGTCTCACAGCATTTTGCAAGGCAGAGGGATAAATTGAGATGCCAGATGAATCTGCAAGGTCCAGAAGTTGCAGAAGGGGAGGAATAGAACCTGGGTCTCACAAATCCCAGGGCAGCACATTAACACCACATGATTTCTCTGAGGTTGTGATTCTGCAGTTTGAGCCACGGCCCATATGGAGCCCAGAGAGCTCTGTGCAGATGCAAGAGCTCATCCACATCATCGGGTCAGGATTAACAGGCAGCTGATATCTGAGCTCTGGTTAATGTCAACAGAAATGCACTGCAACAAAGGAATTAAACACGGCCCTTCCGTTCCCCTAACAACGGGAGAGACTCACATGCAGAGCAGAGCTTACTAAAGGTAAGTGATAACATCAGGAGAGGAAAACAAAATAAATCTGCTCTCAGGTAAACATTCCTTTGAGCTATTTAATTAATTTAAGTGTATGCAGCAAGGCAGGACTAATAAAAAAAGCACAAAATGTCTCTTCGTAGATTATGAAATCCCCAAATTAGAAAGTTCACGACTGACACTGAAAGTAGTTGGGTGTGTATGTGCTAATACCAGCAAAGGTACAAACACAAGCTAAAAGTAGAATGGGGAGTTCCCAAGCACTGCCAAGAGTTACCAACTGCCACACAAACAAGGCAAGGGTACAGAGGCTGCTACCTACCTCTTCATGGCAATACCTAGAACCCTTTCAACAGAAAGGTGTTTAAATCTTCAAACTATCTTTAAACACAGACTTTTAATTAAATAATCCTAATTGTTCCATTCAACTTCCTGATGCTGGATGCTTGAATTGATCCTAGCAGGAACACTATCCACTCAGGTTTACTGTGTATGACTGCTTCCCGTTCAGGGACTGTTACTGGATATATTATGGTTACAATAATGTGATCACAACAATAGTTAAAGCTGGTTAGGAACAAGCACTATCACTGAAATCAGATATTCATATCACATCGGATGCCAGAATGACTTCTGATGTTTATTTGGATACACTAGTTTTAGAAAGGGGCCATAAAGTGAGAAGTGCACTAGCACCGAGACCATGCATTAGAGCTGACACACTGAATAGAACACACTGCTGAAATAACCACTGCCAAAATTCTGAGTTCATAATTTCATTTCTTGGTGTTCCTGGATTCATTTGTAAAATGACCTTTAAATGTTAAAGAGAATTGCATTCTAGTTCCAGCTGGATAGCAGCTGTTTCCAGTAATCCAAGTGGCTTTTTATTTTCCAATACACAGTATTTAATTCTAACCTATTTCTTGGATGTGTATGGAACAGAAAAATCACTATTCAGAAAAAGAAACTAAATTCCTGAACAGAGCCAGAGCAAGACTATATAAATCTAGAAAAATACAATCTAGAGAACACATTAGAAATACTCTGTTTCTATTACCGTAAGACACAGCAAGCTGCTTGCTGTACTGTAAACTTGATGAATAATGATGACACCAAGAAACAGTGTGGCAGTTCATGTTATGGTAACAGATTCATAAGGAAAAGGAAAATGCCAATTAAAACATAATACTCCAAATGTAACTATTTTTGGAATGGATTCAGGAAATCACTCACATAAGTAGCATTAAAAATGGAATACGCAAATATGCAGTTAGAAATGTATGGAACAGAGCTGCTTATATTTCTCTCTGGATTGAACCTCTCTCTCTGACAGCAAGGAAGTTGAGAATAGGACAATAAAAGGAAGAGGAAACAAAGTAATCACAAAATACATCTGGTTGGAGGGGATCTCTGGAATCCAAGCCTTGACTCAAAGCAGGTCCAATTAAAGAGTATTAATTAACATCCACTATTAAAGAGTTACTTAATGCCAGAGAGCATTAAAAGATAGGTTTTGGTTTTAATAAACAGGATTTAGCTTTGCATGCCACACTGGTGTTTATGAAAGTCTTACTTTATATCAGAAATTGTAATGCAACTTTATACTCATTGCACAGAATTGCTTCCTTGGGAGCAGAACAGTAGCTAGCACGCACCAAACCTGATGGTACTGTGAGAGCATCCTGGAGGGTCAGGACAGCAGTAACACTATTTCTCTTTTTGAGATCTCACTCTACGAATCAAACTTCAGTCAAGGAAAAAAAAAAAAAAAGCAACAAACAAACCACAAACCACCTTTTGTGGTGCATTTTTTTTAACCTCATCCAAATGTAGAGTTACCATCTCTTCTTTTGAATGAATGACTGTTACTCTATCAGACAACTCTCACACATCAGATGCAAAATGTCCTGTCCATATTCCAGGTCAGAAAGATTGATTTCTTGACTACCTGTGATTATGTTGTGTGTGACTCGCTATGATTTTCTCCTTTCAAAGGTGGACTGCCACTTGGAAAAGAATGCAATTCACCACAGCAATAGCAATGCAGCACCCAGTGCACCAAGGAGAAATATAGCCTGCCTGGGCAGGAGGGCTCTTTGTGACAGATAGGATCAGTTCACAAAAAGGACTTGTTTTTACATCAGCCGAGACGCATTCACACAAGATGTTTCTGTTAACAGACAGAAGGGGAAAAAAAAAAAAAAGGAAATTATACTAGCATGAGCAATTTTTGAGCAATATTCTAATGGCTAACATGTTGCTGGCAATGCAAACAAGAATAGATCAAATACCACCTGCTAGTAAAAATTTTACAGGGTGAAATACTGGTATCACCGAAGTCAATGAGAACTTTTCAGAAAAAAGTGTTATGTGTCCAGGCCCTGAATGCAACTTCACACACAACGTCATAGCAAGTGTGGATTATAATCAGCCCTTGTACAGGTCAGCTCTCACACACCCTCATACTATTTTAGCTCTTTTCTTCAAAATCTTCCTTCTAAAGCAATGCTTTAACACCTGTGGTCAAAGCAGACAGACCCTCAGGTACCATCAGTCACTGCCCAGTAAGTACAACTCCGGATGTGTTAAACTTACTGGCCATGCAGAAAACCATGCCCACAGGCATTTGTATTCAGGCCCTCCCCTACCACATTGTTCAGATAGCTTCATTTTCTCAATAAGTGCAGTAAATTTTAAATGTCTTCATGAAGAGCTCCCAGCATAATTTTTACTGACATTATTACTTCTTATACACATTATACTTCTGAATCCTGACATTTATAGAAAATATTGCTTGGGAATTTTAAGGTCTTTTCCAGGAGATCTTTTTTATGAAGGACTGTTAGCACTAAGTACTGTCTGTATCTCACTTAGCTAGCCCTGATGTGCTCTGTAGCACCGCAAGCCTACCAGATTCCATTTATTTTAGAAATTCAAAGGCTTGAAACTATCACCTCCTATCCAATTCTTCCAGTATACAGTTTGACCTTCCATTGTGAATAATGATTCTGCACAGATACGGGCTAATTTGCTTGGACTGGATTTTGATTTGCAATGATTTGCAATTTGCTTTGCAGTATATGCACATTTTTCAGAATAGTTACTGTCTGACTTCTCAGATTTAAACCTTTTAGCATCTTCAAAAGAATGCTTCTTGTGCAGCTAAATTTCATAATGAAATTCCATTATTAAATTCTCTCCAACTATGTTCATTAAATTTCTACCTTGTCTGCATATTGCAATATGTTGTATTGAAAATCACTTGACAACTTCAGACTGGGTAATGATCTCATTTTCCTAAATAGCATACATCTTAGTTAACCTTAGAGGGTTATTATACAACCATATTATTATTATGTCACAGGAAGAGATTGCTCCAGAAGGTAGTAAATTCAGAGTCATAATATCCAAACCCTTAAAATATTGAACAGCATTTGTAACATAAAAACTTTGGTAATCTTTACAAAGCTCAAAAAGCCCCAGAAATGGGTCTTTTAGAAAGCTGAATAGCAAAAAGCTCTTCCGGGCATATGACTCATCCATCTTCAAGGACCTCACGTCATCCCTCTTTCTAAATCTTCCCTGATATGAGAAACATGGCCATACTACCTATGTTGGAGGGAGTTAAGTGGTCTAAACAAATTGCAAGTTCACATGAAATTTCTGTGATGTTTTGTGAGTCAGACTAATAACTGTATATGCATGTCACACAGCCAGCCAGCCTGATGCATTTTCCCAAGTTCTTACTCCCTGTCACCAACAGTGGAGATTGCAATTATAGCCACCACGCCACAAAGGGAGAAGGCAACACAGATCAAAATAAGATGGACATTCTGGACTCTGCCTTGATCCCAAGACCATCACGTCATCCATGACATGAACCAGCAGGGTGCATTTCATCTGGCCAAACCAAAGGAGAATGCTGCCTTGATGTTCACTGCCCTGCTAGCACTGGCTAGCTGCTACTTCAACCTGTAAAGCACAACAAAAGTCTACATAACGTATCTGCTTACTAAAGTTGGGATATAATTACACCTAACTTACTATCACACAACTCTTTGCCATTGCACAGCAAAGTGGCCCAGCTCTGTACAGTCCTTGACCACCTGCATTCTGCACAGTGTTTCCACTGAAGAGGTTTATCTGCTCATCAGAAGAGCTATCCGCAAAGCCGTTACCAAAGGAACTGGCAAGGTTTGCTACCAGAGCTACATTTACAGCTCACACGAAGAATGGGAACCTGACCACATGCTGCAGTTCCAATTAGGGAACATGAACCAGGAAAACAAGAAACTCCAGTAAATGTCATAACCACAGAAAGACAAAATGCTTGAAGAGGTAAACAAGAAGTGCTCACAGTTCAAATACTGCAAAACTGGAGACTAGGCAATGTTTCTGCTTTTCACCACAAATCAGGGTGATTGGAACAATTAAAACACAGAGAGCTAGCAGGTTTCATAGCATCTCTTTCAAAAACTCGGCAGATGCTTTTTTCCTTTGTTACACCATCCAGAAGAACAAAATGAACCAAACCCACCACACAGCAAAAGCAAATAACCTTCTGAAACCAAAGACGACCACCAACTCACAAGGTTACTCTCAGTCTTTTTGCTAAGCTGCACATAAAAACTTACGTCAGACTTGCTTTTTGCTATTTGCTGTGTGAGTGAATCTTCTTTGTAGCTAAGAAGTAAACACCGTGGGTGCTAATTGGAAGCATGTGTGAAAACTAATTAAAACAGCTTTGCTGTGTGCTTCAGAAAAGGTTTTTTGTATCAAATCCTAATAAAGACTTGTTTTGTACACACTGTGTTTAATCCCTTCAGGTAGATAAACAAAGAACATATTAGTCATACCTTAATGAAGAGAGGGAGGGGCGATTCTCTTCTAATCAAAGGACTTTCTTTACAGTTAACTCTAATGCCATTAACTAGGGGCCTTGGTACAAGCTATCCCCAGATACCTACAACTCCTATACAAAGGGATGTCAAGGTAGGCATCGGGAACGGATACTCCCAGGGAAGACACTCATGCAGCACCACTTTTGGAAAGGTGTTGGCACACACCAGTAGCCACATGAGTAGGCTGGTTACAGTTTGGAAAAGAGCTGTTGCTACCTTGTGATCAGCCACCTCAAACACAGCTGTCAGGTTCCGAAATATCCACTGATGTAAATTCTCGCTTCTCATCTCAAAACCAGTCTGTTTTGTACATCCTTCCAATACCAACCCATGCAACCTCTGCTTCCATGTGATCATTCCCTAACGAACTAGTCTTCCCCCTCCTTTTGCTCTCGGCAAGGCTATGCTTCCCTAATGATGTGAAATGGAATGGGTGTTTGATATATACTAGCACTCACAAACCCCTCTGAAATCAGCTGGCATCAAACGTACATAAAATTGGATTAGCTACGTTTCTGTTTCCTCTTGTCTGTATCTACATGTAACAGCTATACTCATCAAACAATGCCTTATTTTTCTCCACCCATCTGCTAGTTTGGTTTTGGAATTCATTGACCCCTTTGGTTTGATTTACACTGTACTGAACAAAATCAGCAGCAGTGCCAGGGCATAGCTCTTAAAGGTTCTTCACTATTGGCTAAAATCCAGTAATTTCCTTCTCTTCACAAACACTTTCTATTTCACTACTACATGATGAATCACTATCAAAACCTCATTGTTTGAAAGCCTAAAATATCCACTAGCATAGTGTTATCGAGTATACATGATTGGGATTTATGACCCAGCAAGTAAAGACTCTGTCCTATAAGGACAGGGCACGATGCCATCCGAGGACACAGCCACACTGAGCTGACAGCATGCAGAGCCACCCGAGGCAGCACTAATGAACTGCTCCTTCTGCATACGGAGCGGAGCGCTGTGCAGATGTACCGCCTCTGGGGCTGGGAGCAGCCCAACTGATTTACTTGCAAGACTGAGCCTACAGTAGAGAATTGGGAGGAGAGTTTGTAGACGTTTAATGTTTAAGGTGGCAATGACAAAGAAACAGTCTGTCCAGTAAAAGAAGAGAACAGTAACATTTCCAATCGCAGTAGTGCACAGGGAAGTTCACTCTACAGGTTCTGACTGCATTTCCCTTGGAAGACTGTACTCCAGCCAGCAGTGCTAGAGCCTTGTCAGAGAGCTCTGTAACACCAGAGAAAAGGACCTGTCAGCTATGGCCTTCCACCTGGAATGCTGAACAAATATTTAGCTATACTGGACCCAGGCCATGCACCACTCCTTACAGATAAACGCCAAGACCTTAGATCCACTTAAAATTGTCAGAAGCAGCTCATGCAGAGAGTAGGACAGGCTGCTGTGTACAGCATAACAGAGCTCTGTGGCTGAGGAGACATGCCGCAGCACTCTGAATCAGTGGTGGTTCTCTTGGACACCACCCCTGCCCATCTCCCGCTGCAGCTGCCCAGCCAAGCAACAACCGCCAGCACTGGTGCCCGTGGCGGACACACCACCCTTTGGGCTGGCTTTACCAATCCAGACCCCAAGGCATGTACACCACCTGAGCTGTACACTTCAGGTACATTTCCTTGACAAGTGCAGTATCATTTTATTTTTTTTACACCCATATGCCATTCTTAAAAGACTACTAACCATTCTCTTTGAATCTGTATTTTTAATAACAACATTTTAGTCATATGAGATATTGCTCTGAAGCTCTATCCTTTCAACTGTGAAGTAAAGGCACTTTTACAATTCCTTAGCATCTGGCCATCAGAAATTAGGATGTGAATTAGGATTACAGGAGCAGTTTTGGTGAGAACTATCCAGTATCTGAATTAAGCAAATACAGGCAGCAAGGCTCAGCTGGGCTCACAGAACAAAAGAGGTTATGTCAACATGCAAAAACGTAGTCAAATTATTGTTATGTTTTAACTTTGTATTGCTGGCTTAAATTTCCAGTCATTACACCTTTTTTACTAGTGTTAGAAAGATATCACTGCTGTTGGAGATTTTGAAACTTAACTGGGCATGGTCTTGGGCAGCTTGCTCTAGATGACCCAGCTTCGAGCAGAGGGGTGGGACTAGATGACTTTCGAAGTTCACTTCCTACCTCAACATCCTGTGACTCTTAAGAGTTCACATCTGCCTTGGAGAGAATGCATTAATTTCCTTTGATGCACACCTATCTTCTGATAAAACAAACAAGTAGCCATAGAACAAATGACAATACTGAGTAGATGGTCTGAGAGCAATACAGGAATTGGGAAGCATATAATTTAGCCCTTGAACACTTCTGCGAGCTTGCAACATCCAGTCATGTCACCAAACCTGATTTTAATAATAATGTATTTTTAATTTCATAGACAAAACTAAGTGCACATTTCTTAAGCTGTAGAGTCAAGGTTTTAGAAATAGATATCCGAAGCTTGACTCCTAAGCCCATGTTTAGGTGATTGAATAGAAGTTTTCTGATTTTCATAGATCTGCACAGAGCCTAAATACTACAGCGTCCAGCTGAATGAATGGGTTTACCAGCAGTGACTTCATGGGAGTCTGCTTCACTAATGCTTATGAAACACTGCGTATCAATGACTAAGTAAAATTATAAAACCCTTCCACTTCAATAATACATACATTATAAGTTAATAAATACAAATCCAGCTAAAGTTGTTCTGTGTCGCACGTCTTCCAACAGCAACGATCTGCTAAAGAAATTGAGCTTTGCAATTACTTGTTTGCAGATGGTAAATGAGAAAGCATTAATGCAAAGGAATACGGTGATCTTATTCACCACAGGCTGTTATGAAAGAACAAGCTGTGAAGCTTTTTACTTGTATTCTCCACGCACAATTCAGAGCCCGACTGACTGTTTTTCCTTCATATACAGCAATCTCTGTTTAAAAGCGCATCTCTGAAAAATTTGGTAGTATGGACACAGTCAATGTTTGCTAACTATTTTGAATATTACAACATGAGAGATACTCTAGTTCTGCCTATTGGCACAAGAATATTCACAGGACTGTTAAGGGCTTTCAGAGGACCTAATTTTTCCATATTTGTCTAAGCCTCACAAAATTTTGAGGTCAGAAATTATTTATAGTAGAATAAAAATAAATCCACCAAATACAGAGAGAACTTTCTACTACTAGTTGCAACTTTTCCACCTTCCCTTCAACAGTAAGAACACTTCCTGAGATATTTTTACGATGGTCAGAAACTATAATAGTTTCTTAGAATATGAAATCCCTGCCCTGAAAATCCATGTGCTGAATCATCAGAGTGTTTATAAACCACACCTTGGAGCTCTTCCACTTAAAGGCCAAAACCACTTTGACAAATAGAGAATCAAAGACTGCAGCACCAGATGGACTTTGAGAGATCATTTGGTCCTTCTTCTTGCCCTAACACAAAGGGAACTATGTTTCAATTTATCTGACAGAAGCTTGTCTCATCTCTTTTTAGGTTTACTCAGCAAATATTGTCCCACGCTGTTGACAGATGGATGAAATGAAGCATGCAGTAAAGACAAATATATTAACAGCACACATTAGTTTGTTGTCTGGCACAGTTAAAAATCACAACACCCTAAACCTACAGTGACTAAATCTAGATATTTGTGTTTGAAACCATAAAAATAACTTACTTCAGACTAACTACAAGAGCCATGAGCCATAAAAAAAACCCAACAGCAATAAAAGATCTGAAACTCTTTCTGCAACTGTCCACTGACAAGAACATTTTTTCCTCGTAAATCTGGAAAATGAGAGGAACTCTTGTGTAACAAGCCCTTTGGAACACTCATAAATACTAGCGTATTTCAGACAGAAAGTTCATTGTAGCAACTTTGCTTTTAGAGTTGGTATTTCAGGATCACCCTTTGATGGGGAAAATGGAATGACAGATAGCAGTATCTCCCATCGCCAAGCTGGAAGATGTTTTTCTGAACAGAAGTTCACTGGAAAATGCATCCTCCCACGAGCAATACTGAATAGTCACACCAGGAGCCTGCAGGGGGATGATAGCTTTAACAATTTGGCAAGATGGATAGCTGGCTCTAACACTACACAGTCATCAGTAACATTTAAAAAACAGCTTTTATACAGAACATGGAAAAACTGCCCAAATTTGCTCACTGCCAAATCACATGAACACAAGCAAAAAAAAAAAAAAAAAAACAAAAAACAAAAAAAACCAAACCAAAACCAACTACTTGAAGAAAATACACTTCAAATACTAAACTGCAGGATGCAGGAGAAATACAGGGAAGGTGTTAAGATATAAAGCTATCAATTTCAATAAAACGAGAATAAAAGAAATCATTTAAGACTTAAAAGTTAAACCAGGAAAAAATCAAATACATCAAATCACACCATGGACATAATTGATTCAGGGAAAGGTCTTTCACAGCCCATAAAAAAATCAAAATCTCCTAAAATCAGCTGACTAAGAATGAAACTAGTCTACCGTCTCAGACAAGAAGCCTACAGCTGTTTTGTGATTTGCATTGATTTGATTTCCCTTCCAGATAAAAAATAATTTGGTTATTTCAATTATTCTCAATTATGTTAAAAGGAAAAAGGTGACAAGAATCCGTACCTTGTCTAATAAATATTCCAGGCAGTTCTCACAGCACTTACAGTCCCTTGGACTTCCACCCCCCCCCCCCCCCCCCCCAGGGGTATACCAAATCTGTGGTGAACTAGCACTGTGTCTGTGGAAGCCAAGACACCGAGTCTCCTATTCACATCCTACGGTACCACATGATGTAAATATCTTCATTGAATGTAAGGGCATTAAGGAGAATGAGATCCATTGTGAGTCTAACTGCTAAATACCACTTTAACCAAGGAGTACCTCACTGTTCCCACATGATATCTCACAAAATAATATATAACATGCAACTAAATTAGGCTTACAATCTATTATAAATATACACAATTGGCTGTGAGCAATTAATTAGGCTTTATGGTTAGGATGACACAGTGCTCAGTCCCAAATGAACAAACCAAGACAGTTAAAAGGGTTAGACACTTTTCAAAAGGGGACTGAATTTTAAGTGAGATTGACTTCAGCAGACTTGTTCCCACTTCTGTGTCTGTGCCAGGAACAGCACAATAGCAAATGAGTTTACTGACAGAAATGCCAAGTAAACACATTGATGAGCCTGGAACCTGACTCCAGGGTCAGACCTGAGCAAGCTGCGTGATTCCTCAAGCCTTCTTCAGAAGAATTGTGAATTTGGCTTGTGTTGCACAGGCATTTGTTTCGCAGGGAGAAAGGAAGGAGTATCCTGCATGGCCACAACAGCTATCTGTCATCCCTCCTCCCTGCCCTGGGCAGGCTTGCCTACTCCAAGCAGCACACACAGGGTAGATCCATCCCCGGCACTTCTGGTCCTTCTCTCTGGAGGCACGTCCTGTACGCTCCCGTGCACCTGCGTCACTCCCTGGGCAGTTCACCCACAGAAACAACATACATTTTTGTCTCCAGGGGGAGAATCAGAATTGTAGTAAAGCATGTGTTGGAGAATATTTACAGAGAAATCTGAGTAAATTTTTCCAGAAGAACACCTGACAGAGCACAGGTGGTGCCTCATAGTACCACAGAAACACAGAACCATTCGGCAGCTGTGCTGGTACTCTCAGGATTAATGTACAGTACCTATAGTGGAATTTTTAGAAATTAAGAAGTGCCAGACTAAGAATCTGTTCAATACTCCCTTCAAAACTGGCTATTTATTCCACATAATTTGTGTATTTCTCAGCTGTCACTAGTCAAGCCCCTTTTGGGATGGTACTGAGCCCTTGGGCTGAAGCTTATGTCAAGAGAAGTTCTGCTGTTAACAGGATAATACAGGCAGAGTTTGCCCCTCAATTTCAACATCATCTTCAAGCAAATTATCCAAAGCTCACAAAGAATGCCCTTCCATTTCTAAAGGAATCCTTTAGTAATAACATATTTATTTTATACTGACAGATGTTCTTATGGGCTTTTTTAGTCAGGAAACTACTGAACAGGTAACCGATTACGCAGGTAACTACATGATACTGAAAGTGGTATCAAAATTAAAAAAAAAAAAAAATACGAAAGCAGAGAAAACACTTTTCCCCTATCACAGACAGTTACATGAATCACAGGAATTTCTGCTGTAATGGGTACAAATGGCATAGACAGAAAAGCAGTTTTCACATTGATGGGAACCTTTAAAAACTGCCAGAACCAGAAATCCACTTAGTTCAACTGGAGACGGGTAGGTAGGGGAAGGTAAGCCAGCAGAAAGCTTGGCTCTCATAACCAAAGTAATCTGCTGCAATTAAAAGCTTCTAACTGTGGACTGAAAATCATTTGAAACAAAATCCATCTCCAGCATAGATTTGCTTACTTAGGCTATATCTGGGATAAATTAAGTGATCATTGTTCTGGATTAAATGAATCACTCCCATTACTGCTCTAATAAAAAGAGGAAAGCCAGACAGAGTAGCTGAGGATAGTCCATCCGGTGAGCTCTGCATTTTTCAAGAAAATACCCTATATGAACTCTAAACCGAGGGATGCATACAACACTATGCAGCAACGTGAAAATTAATGCAATTTGTGGAATACGTTTTGTCATATATCAGAGATAAGTCTCAGTACGTAAGATCCTGTGTGAGAGGTATAACTCACGCTGCTGTTTTTCACGTTACTTCGATAATCCAGTCCCAGGAAGTCAAATTAACTACTGAACATACATCTTCTTTCACAGTTCTACTACATAATTCCTCTGCTTTCTTTCTTCCTGACCTAAAGTTGATTGAGCTATTGTGCAGTCATCCACAGTTGATTAAACTCAGTTTGATATATTCTGATGCAACAGGCACATTTTTCTAGGGCACTTTCCATTATAAGGAAAACTGATTAGACCCTTTTTTCCATTTTACTGTAACTTAAGTCTTATCTCTCTCAGTGTTCCTAGTTTTGGGCCATAAAGTGAAGGTCAGTTTAACAGACCATTTCATTAGCTCACCTCCCCTGAGGTTTTTATTTTTAGATATTTTTAAAGATCCCTGACTTCCTAATTTTTGTGCCTTATTAAAAGAGTGCTAAAAAGAACAAATATTGGGCACGGCTAACATATGCTGAGCATGCAGTCAGAATTAAATACCTCTGAAAGTGACTGAGGCTTAGTTTTGCATTCATCTTCCTGGTAGTCTCCATAGGCCAGTCCCACAGACAGGAGCTCCAAGGAGCTGAAACTTCTGATAAGAACTGACAGGATCACAGAGGTTCCAGTTACATCCTTTCGGGAGAACAACTCTTCCTTTTAATGATGAACCACTACTAATTTGAGGAGGTGGGATACGTGAGCTTCTATACTGACCTAACATCACTGAAGGACTGGCTTTCCTTCATTCAGGTAACACTCTCTGCACTAGTTATATGACTTTATGGACAATATTTTTCTATGTCACAAGAAAGAACCTACACCACACTGTGGAACACAACCCATTTATGAAAAAGGAAGTTGCAGGACAACACCTTTCAACATCAGCCCTTAAACCAAAAGCAAAAACCAAAAGCTTTAGACATTTGTTAAAAATGTAGTGCTGACACAGGCAAAGGGTAAAAAAGCTCTTCCTTAAAAAAAAAAAAAAAAAAAAAAGGTTAAACAAACCCCAAAACTTTGTAAGTAATGGAATAACCTCTTTTTTCCCCTTCTATTTTTCAAAATAATTTTTAACTGAAAGCATTCACGTATCTTATCTTGTTCTTTACAATTGATATCATGTCTAGTTTAACCTCAGCATAATTTTGAGAAAGGCAGCACATCACAACTTAAAAAGAGCTGTTTGTGATGGAAGCTTGAACACTACAATTATTGTACCATTCTCACCTCAGGGACTATGAATATACATCCACAAAACCAACAGAAAATCCAATTCCACAGTGTACAGTAAAATTACAATTCTGACTGCCTTAAACTGGTTTTACTGATCTGTCTTCTGCTCAAGTGCTCATGGCTGCATGATGCCTGAAGCTTTGTAGAGTATTCCAGGCTGTTGTAGGACCATCCATGAAAGAAACACAGAGTTCTTCACATACTCAATGTATTTTCAAGGATATGAACTACCAATATTTCCTACCATCAGACTCTTTCCAGAACTTCTACTAGGGCACACAATAATAGAGCCACTTATTCAGATTTCGTATGTGAAGTCAAGAGAAGAGTAGATCAGTGAAAGTATAGTCAGTTGCATAAAATACCGCCACATTTCAGGGTCAACTGAGTATCAGGTAACCTGTAAAGTACTGCTATATCACTGTGTAACAACTGATCTTTTCAGGCTTGCAGGATAAATCTAAAGTACAAATTCTCTTATCTCATCTGACACGCTTCTTTTCCTATGATCTATGTGATCATTCTCCTGGAATACCATCTATATCCACACGTGATGATACTGTTTTTACCAAGCCATTGAGGTTTCCTGTAACTTCATTATTTTCTGAAGTTCTCCTCTTCTAGAAGACATAATTGCTAAAGCAAAGAGACAGATTAGATGAAAATTTCAAGTCAGTCACTACTTACTTCAGATAGCTCTAGCAGTGTGCAGAACTACACGAAACAAAAGCAAAATAACCTTGACAGTGTTTTTCTTGCCCTTACATAGGCTTCATGCTCCCCAGGAGAAGGGAATTCTGGACAAGGCTTTGTTTCTCAGTCATAAAATCTCCCTTTCTTTTACACAGCCCACCTTTTTTCTTGGCTAAACTACAGCTAAATCATTCCCTTCTGATATGAAAGCATGTTGCATTGCTTCTGCTTGCTGTCTTCTTCCTTGTCTCTCTCAATCTCCTCAATTTGCTAGAGATGTTGGTAAACAAAAACTACAAATTCCTAACCTCTCTGCTCAATTTCTGGTGATAAAGCTTCCCTCAAATCTCTTTCTAACACTGGACTAATGCTTTATGTTGAGCTCCCGTAAGATTTATTGCTGTCTGAACGGGAACCTTCAGTGTCTAGCAGTTCTCCGGCTTCCCACATCTTGGAGACAGTATTCCCAGAGACAACAATTTGATGGTCTCTACAAGAATCCATCCTGGACACAAGACATTCCAGAGGTTATCATGGCACTTCCTCCTTCAGTTCTCTCCTTTCTAGCCGATGCTGTGCGGCACAAAAAGCAATAATAAAAATTAATGCTGCTTGTGGAATATGTTTTGTCTTACATCAGGGCTAGTCTCAGTATGTAAGACCTTGTGTGCGAGATACAAACCATACACACAGTCACACAACTTTTGCCACAGTATTCCTTAAGTTTTACCTATTTGTACATGCGGGAAATGGGTAAAGAGAAGAAACATTCCTTTGGAAACTGAGGTATCTGATGAGAGAACACAAAACCAGACCCAGTGCTACACAGTTTCACTTGCATCTTCAAAACTGATTGTAAAAGGCACAAGAAGTTTCAAGGACACAAACATCACTAGAAAGTAATCCTAGACATTTCATATAAGAAGCAGGCTACAGGGAAATGTTTTAAATTTGTTCCTCATACAGTACAATACTACAAGGCAGAGAGACATAGTCACTTATTTGACATGGGGATGTAAGTACATTTTTCAGGTACTGACATTGTAATAAAAAATAGAAAACATTGTTTATTTGCTAGCAAATATGTTGTCAACTTGTTTGCCATTTTAGAAGACCTTGTTGTTGTCTTTCCACTTTGTGCACATGAAGAAGGATTGAGACTAGGGGCAATAGGTCAGGAGGAATAATCATTCCGTAACATGTAAAACTGACAGACCATGTATTTAGCCAGAGAAATATCTTTAAACTTCCTAAAACTTCACCATAATTTGATTAGGTATATGGTTTGTTTTTTTTTCAGCTTCATAAAGCATTGATGCTGTTTGCATCTCATTTACTTGGGTTGGTTTTTTACTTTATTTTTCCAATTATTTCTACTGTGTGCAAATCTGCTGGTATTTGTACTGCTTGAAAAGACTGCCTCAAATAAAAGATGGCAGCTTTTGAAACATTAAACAATGATTAGACAGGCATTGGGCCAAAGGAGCGTGTCAGGAGCAAAGGAACAATGCAGCAGACAACAGTAAGCTATCTTGAGAGAACTGAGAGCACTTAGCAATTCCATCAAGATTTTCTCTGCTGCCAAATGAAAACAGCAATGATTCATGCTGCCATATTATTTAGCATTCATCATGATTCTAAATCATTTATTGGAAAGTTTACACTGCAGTGCAGACAAACCCTCTTAAATGTAATGAAAGGCAAATCATCCTTTGTGTTCGCATCAAAAACATCTGTGAGAAAGCTTTAGAGCATCTACCATTCCTCTCAGATTACAGTTGAAGGGAAACTGATATTAAAAAAAAACCCACATCAGTTTATTCGCAAATTCCATTGCAAAATGCCATAGAGACATGGCAGGAGGCTAATGGGGAATACAGCTCCATGCAGGTCCCACAGTCAGAAGTCTTCACCTACCAGACTGCCAGAAGAGCGAGATTTGCCCTGTCCTGTAGGAAGCTGGCTG
Source organism: Pterocles gutturalis (assembly GCF_000699245.1). Classification (NCBI taxonomy): domain Eukaryota; kingdom Metazoa; phylum Chordata; class Aves; order Pterocliformes; family Pteroclidae; genus Pterocles; species Pterocles gutturalis. Next base: position 20,248 of record NW_010105222.1, on the reverse strand, counting down.
CAGAACTCACTTAAAATCTAACAGACCTCTAGACATTTGTGAAGATCATAAAGAACATGAAGGGAGAGTTTTTAGTACATAACCTGTATCTCCTTCCATGTGGACTCTCATCTGTATTTCTCTCTACCTAGACTCTCAAACCAGACTTCCAGTAAGTGGTGTTAATAAGGACTCTGGCTATGGAGGCCCAAGAAAAACAAAACATATTTTCTAAACAAACTGTGTAAGGAAAAGCAAGCAGAAATTTTCACTCTCTCACAGCCTAACCTCTTAAGTCTTCATTTTTCCCATGTTAATTCCATCATCGTAAATGGATATTTTAGCTTTTATGTCTAGTTCCATCACCATTTCCATAAAGTTTTAATCAGAGCTTCCCCAAAGCTTCCTAGCAGTTACTTGAAGCATACTACTTAAAATATGGCACTATTGCAGTGCAGAAGGAAAGAACACCATCTGAGTAATGGCTCCACAAACAACTAACAGTGAACGAGTGAAGTCAAGTAACTGGCTATCAACAGACACTGGCACTTCTCTCACAAATTCTACATGCCTGTTTGCCACTGCACAGGATCTATACATACGGCTTCTACTTAAATTCAGTGAGATGTGTTTGAGAACACTATCAACAGAAACCCTTCCAACTCAAACTATTCTATGACTCTATTCTTGAGGGCAAAGTAATTCCACAAATGTAAGAGAGGGAAAAAAATGAAGAAAAAAAAGTTCTTTCAATCAAGCCATTTCTCAGAGATCTCTACTAATTAACTTTAAGGTTAAAATCACAGTGACGGTACTGCGAGGCGGACCAAGGCAGCACTTGCACACTGTTATTTTCACAGTCAAGATGCCACCAGTCCATAGCACTTCCAATGCACAGGGGGCAAATTCCTCATTACTACCAGCAGAGCTTAAAACTAGCCTTTTGTTACTGAATTTGACTGCAGTTTTTAACACTGTGGCCCACATGTGGTTTCTGAATCACTCCTGACACAGGTGGTGCTATTTCCTATAAGCTGACCCAAATCATTCTTACAAAAGATTCCAAAGTGTCCATGTACAGTTATCTATCATCACCTTGAAACTTCAGCTGTATTGTCTATATTGGGCTTTGATATCAGTAAACTGAGAGCACATATGACTGGGCTTACACTAAGGATTGTTTCATTAGAGGATGGCAGAACAGACTTGGCAATCACGAACAAGAAAATACTCACTGTGCATTGTGCTACTTGACATATTACAGGGTAGACAGCACATGTGAAATAGACACGTATTACGAATTGGTACACTGGGATTCAAGCTAAACAAAACCATGATGAAAAAGTGCCGTTCAGTTTCATTTGCTATATGAAAAAAAAAAGACAAGATATGAGAAAGCTGTAAAACTGCAGCTGAAATAATCTCTGGATTTTGTTTCCTAGCTCCAGTTTTTCAGCATTTCTTACATTTTAGTTCAGATACTTTACTACCTTCCATTAGGATTAAATACGGCATGTAGATACCGCTGAGACGGAACTTAAATTAGTTCCTCCCACGCTGAAATCAGATACACTGTTATTCCAACCCTAAAGCTTAGTTTAATGGCAATGAGCTTGTCTTATTAGAAAAAAAAAAAATGAATTATCTGGTGATAAGGTTTGGAGTTGCATACAACTTTTTCTCTCTTCTGCTGCCTACATTAAACCGCAACAATGGAAAATGCCGGTTTTAGATGTGGCTGCTCTGTCCTCTTGGACTTGCCATACTGAATCTGACATAGAAAAAGGTATTTATTAGACTGCAACACTGCAAGTATATTTAGGACTGAATTAGTTAAATTACCTCGTGGATGGAATAAAAGATAAAATGACCACATATTAACTGCTTAACATACCGAAAACTGCTGGCTAGGAAGGATTCAGTTCACAGTACTATATGAGCACTTGAATCAAAACCCCAGATGTCAGGAGACTTCAATAAAAGCTCTGCTGCCCACTGATGACCGCTGATGTGGACAGAGGTTATGCTATCAGCTTGCACACACATTGAAATTCTGCTTTTCCAGCCATACAAACAAGAGTAAACTGTACCATATTGCAGATGATTAAAATAGCTGTTGTTCTGAAAGGACACTTTGTCACTGCAAACACCTGCTTCCACTGAGGCAAACGGTCCGACATACGTGTGAGTTCTCTGGGATGCACCAGAAGAGCGGACCTGCAGCCTCACCTTGCTCTCACAGTGTTGGAGCTTTCCTGACCTTCCGGAAAACAAAGCCTAAGGACCTTCCACATCAGTTATAGAGAATGGAGAATGTGACAGTTCCCATTATAAAACAAAGCAAACTGCACGCTGGTTATCAAACAGCTTTCGTACAACTGTAATTACAATGCTATAAAAATCAGACTCTTGCCTCTAGCAAGGGATGTGATCCCCGCCCCACGTGTGACTGAATGCAAGTCAACGTTTGAGTCTGACACAGGATGGAGTTCGGATATGGAGAGTTAGAAACACTGATCTAAAAGAATACAACACAATTAGTTTTAAAGGAAAGCAAAAGAAAATGGAAAAATGTGTCTGAAAGGGGCAACAGAGAGAAAAAGGAGGAAAAGGGGAGAATGATAAAAACATGCCACAAATGAAGGAGCAGAATGCTGCTGGGGGGAGGAGGAAGGGGGGGATGAGTCAGGCAGGAGGTTAATTACTGGGGCTAAAGGCAAGGGAGAGTTGCATGATGAGATGAGATGAGATGAGATAAGATGAGATGGGAAAAATTGGCAAGGGAGAGTTGCATGATGAGATGAGAGGAGATGGGAAAAATGGAGGACTACAGCTTGTGAGAAAGAGCAGCAAATACTGGGTTGGAGGAGATAGGGAGAAGACAAGAGGAGCAGGTACACTGGAATTTGAGAACATTGAAAATGGAGACCCCAAGTGAAGGACACAAGCTCATACAAAGGATAAGATGTATGGAATGGGTGTGAGGAAGTGAACGTCCGAACAGAGCAGACTGCCAGGTTGGAATGAGGAAAAGAAAAGTGGACTGACGGAATAAAAACCAAGGATATAGACTCCCATGGATAAAAAAAAAGAAGGAACGAACACAGGTGGAGTAAAAGGTGCAAAGATTGACAAATCAAAGCAAAAAAAGGGCAAGAACAGTTGGGACAGATAGCCTTTTTCATCAGCAGTGTCCCTCTCTTTTCTGCTCTGTGGCTCACTTTCTTTTCATACCCTTCTCCACAACCTCTTCCCTTTAAAACAGGAATCAAATACAGTGTCACAAGGACTGACAAACAAGAGGAGAGAACAGTCTGCAGCCACTCTAGGACATCATCTTTAGGACCCACTGTCCTCATAAAAATCTCACAGTCCATTTACATTAGTGGTTCTTAATTTTTTCCACAAGAGTTTTGAGCTGCACAAGCAGTCATCATGGGGACATGAACCAAAGTTTCCACATACTCCACTCTCTCACACCTCAGAATAAGAACAACATTCCTCATTCTGCTAGCTTCTGCTGACTGCTGAAACAGAGGAACAGCGGACTATGTTTTGTTCCTGGTTACTTTCTTCTTAGATATTTCCAGATGCATCCACAGTATCTGGCACACAAACCAAGACACACCTCACTGCACTCCCAGCAACAGCACAGAACATGTAGCAGCACACATGCTCAAAGAATTGTCTTCTTTTATTCAAGTTTCAGGGCTAAATGTCACTATGCAAGAAAAACGCGTAGCTTGTAACAACACTAACGTTGTTCTTAAATCTACAATGGAGACAGATTTCCTGGTCTGTACATAAAATACAAGTTTTTTAGCATCTGATTCCTAACTAGCATTACACAGCCCTCTTTCATGGAATTCCCTGCCAGTGATGAAAGTTTGCTCGTGTAAAGACTGTGCAATATGGATTTCAGCCTCAAGACCTTTAATCAATGGTGGGAATGAATCTAGGCAGACAATGCAAAGTCTTCACAATGCATACATAAACTACGGCTCAAAAACGAATGCAGGTTTGAATAAAGTTTGGTTTTTTCCTTGTTTTTAAATGTTTTTATTTGCCTACAAATTTTGCTGGCATTGAGGTAAGAGAAGCACAAGAAGCCAAACAGGAGGACAGAAAGTCCTGAAGTTTTTCCCTAGGAGATTTTTATTAATAGGTTTTTAAAATCAACATTCATAGTTGTCCAGTCTACAAGTAAGCCATCTTCAAATTATGCTGTAATATGAAATCTAGCACGTATCTGAACAGTACTTTTGAGGTTTATTCATCACACCTTTTGTAAAGAGAAGAAAAAAAAAATCAGACGATCTTCTATTCCCAAACATCTCTTAAAAATAACCAAATAAGAAATATACCTTTTTAATGAAAAGCTCTGGAGGCTTTTTGAAAAGCTTCTTTTCATTCAATGTTTTCAGGACAACGTTGCAAATCTCTCAAAGGTGATACAGTTGCACACGACCCACTTTCTACCACTCCTAATTCTCTTGGACGCTACAAGTCATAAAATTAACATCCTGTGATACCCAGCATTATCACTGCAATTCAATAGCTGTATTCATGGAACTCTCAGGACAAAGAATGAGAATCATTAAACTAAGCATGCTAGAATATTTCATTAATAAGTAATGATTCAAAGAAAAAGGGAGAACCCTTATGAAATTTGAGCCTCTACTGTAACATTTATTTATTAACTTAATATGAAAAATGTCATAGAAGATGATATTTATTGCTATAACATAACATTTTATAAGGCATACTCTGGACACATTAATGCATACTGCCTCCCCATGAAACTAGACACATTATGGCTCACAATGAGCTTTTTAGAGAGATTTCAAATCATCTTAAAATATCTTCAAGAGGTGCTTCATAACGTAGCAGAGCTCAATGCCAGCAATAAGACTCAAAAGCCAAGACAGGACTCCAGTGGCACAGCAGATCACCACTCTGTCCCCAGAGGGCAGGATGCAACAAGCCAGAGAGGGATTAAACACGATCCCAGTAGTCTCCAGCTTGGGCAATGATTTTTCTAAATACATTTCTGAAGTCTAATTAACTACCAGCAGTCATGGGCATGGTCACTTAAAGGTTTTTTAAAGCCTCTTCTCTGCAAATCCCTCTCTTCAATTGCATTGAGTCAGCTGGAAAACCTCTTTCTTCTGAAGACAAAAATGAATAAATTATTTTATTGCCAAGTTATAACCTAATGAGTGTATTATCTCTGAAAAGCAAATGGTGTTCCTGAGGACAATGGGAAAGATTTTGATGTGACAAACAGCACTTAAAACTACAGTAGAACAGCTGAAATCAGTACAGTTGCTCTATTTCACAGCAATGTGACTGAGACCCGAATGAGACCCAAATGAACAATGCTGATGTTTGGTTTGGTTTTTTTAATAAATCTTTTGTTCTCATTATACAGCACACAGACACTCACCGAAAAGCAATTTTTTAACCTTCCATTAAATTAAATTTTAGTACTAATCTACCTAACAGCCTATATGAAACATTTCAGTGTTATGCTTATCAGAATTCCACCAGAAAAGATGGTACAGTGAAATACCCACATTAAGCCATGCAAACAGCTTTATTAAAGGATCAAAATTTTAGGATCTGTTAAATCTATTTTCTGCCTTTAAATGGCACACAATGACATCTTCACCGTTTCCTAACCTGAAATATTTATTTTTAAAAAGTGAAACTTCACAAAAAGATGAATTGGATTCTCCTGAAACATAACTGGGAACTTCCAAAACTGAGGTTTAGAGAAAGTCACAATTTGCTTGACATACCCTGAACCACATGAAATAAAATACTATAGCTTATATTGTTCAAGACAAATGTACAGACTTTGGCCATACACTTGATTATATGGTTTCTGAAATCAGCCTTCTGGAATTTTAAAAAGCAACTAATTCTTCCACTTTTTTCTGAAACAGAGGTCTACTGAAACTGGGGATTAATTCAGGTGTTCATTACTAATTCAGAACTTGGCCCACACCAAGAATTTATACCAGTTTACCAGTATATTGCAGGAAATTTTGGTGTCCTCCTCTAGAGCCAACCATCATATCTGCTTTTATTTTAAACCATTGTTATGTGAATCCAATCAAATAGCACAAGAGACTCAAAATAAAAAATGTGTTCATTTACACTCCATCTGATCCCTGTTCTCACTTTTTCTTTCTAGGCACTTCCCATAGTGAAATGACTCTTGCCTGTGAAGTCCACAGCTGTAGCATCACAGAAAAAAATCTTACATCAAGTTATAAAAGTTGCCATCTGTGGCAAAAGCCTGACAGTAAACATACCACTTGTAATTAGAATTCTGACAGGACTCTGTGAGAAGCAGAGTCTGGAGCCAGATGCAAGCACAAAGCAAGCTTTTGCCCCCTCAGGTAACATCACAGGGAAACCCAGAGTAACCCACTTATCTTACAAGTGGCAACCCTTGCAAGTTAAAGAGCTACTAACAAAAACATAGAATGGCACTAAATATAAAGGATTAGCTTCAGCAATGCTAGAAGGGAGAAAAAAAATGAAAACAGAATATCGTAAAAGAAAAACTAAATTGCAAAATAAATATTTCAGGATTTAGACTAATAATAGAAAAGCCCATAAATCATCTTTACAATCACTCCCTTTACTACCAAACATCCATCCTTTCCAAATGGATACCTACTACCAGGTCTTCAGCATACACTATGGGATAAAGAGGACTATAGGAATCTAATTTACTATTGCAGGGAAGAGATGCCAGAGAAAGGGTTAGAGATGCAGCAGAAAATCCTGGAGAGAGCTGAATTTTTCTAGGAGACTAAGTATCACTCTGCAGAGTGTGATATTGTATAGAATGACATGCAGCACCAAGCCAAGACAGCCAAACCAAAGGTTACCTTCCTCTCAATTTCTGTCCTTCTGTTTGGGGTCAGGAACCTAAAAATTTAAGGCACTGGAAGGTAAGAAAGGCAAGCCTGAATAAAAGCCACAGCCAACTGCAAAAATATGATACTGTACAGTATCAACACTGGTACTAACAACAGTGGCTAAAACATGGCTGAACAGGTCTTCCTGGAAGATTAAGTAGTTCCTGTGATTTCTTACCTATTTCAGGTAAGAATAATTTTGACAAGCCCACAAAGTAGAGTGCAAAGTGTATATATAGTTAGTGAGCTCATTACAGTGATGACATGTTCCCAGAAACACTGATGTTTCTGACATTGCTCTGCAATGTGCCCACTGGAATAATTGCCTGTAAAATATAGAAAATCAGACTGAAATGCTAGAAACCTCTTTTTTCAGCCAGATTATTTTTCTTCTTCTATGGCTGCCTTGTGGCAAGTTCTTCCATGTCCAGAGGCCTCAAGTCATGCAGCATCAATAGCCATTCAGATTCACTGAGCTCCTGGCAGCACATACATTAACTGTATGTTTGAAAGATGCAGGAATTAATTTCTGCAAACACATCCCAGAGCCCAAGTCCACTAATCAAAGTTGTAATCCAGTTTTGGTTTTTTTCCTGTCAAACTGCCATGTATTGCATGAGGGAGTGGGCAAAAATTAAGACCAGCAAGAGTGCATCAGTAAAACTACATGTCAAATGATTGAACTACATCCTGAAGCAAATCAAAAGTCCACTTCAGTTCAAAAGATGTTTCTGAATCATACACACACGCCTATATACGTTGTGTATGTGTGTATCCATTTTGATCTTGTTGGGGGGGCAGGGTGTTGAGGGTTTTTTTTGGTTTGTTTGTTTTTTTTTACTTTGCTCACAGTTTATTGTTTCATGTGATTTTCTGTTTACTTCCTTGCATTGCTACATCATAAATTGTGCCATAAACTAAGAGTAACAACTCGTAAATCCTGCATGCCAATTTACTCACACTGTTCCATGAGTAGGTGCTTCAAGAAAAGCTTGGTCAGACTTAAGTAACTTTAAACATAGTATTATTCAACGGAACTGGAATTAGATTTGACAAAAGCTTCCACCAAGTTGTTTTGTTTTGTGTGTACTTTAAAGAGTCCGGAATTTACTTTTTCCTTCATTGGTAGTCAGCAGAAGGGGGGATGATGAAGCGCATAGCCTGGGGTGGGGAACTTATTTACTTGTTTCCCAGTTTCTTTTCTGTACAAATCTGAGATACGTTTATGATCAGCAGTGAGTCACAGGATCTAGCTGGAGGGATCACATAACAGCCAGAATGATGGCAAGGATTTTCCTTCAATAGGGTAAATTCAGATTAGCTTTGGATTTTAGGAGTTTAGAATTAACCCCCCAGCAGAGCAAAATTTTTCTTTAAATTCAGCATCTTGTGCTTATTAAAATTTCATCACTAAAGTTGACAGAAAGTAAGACTTGTAAATAATGCCCAGACCATGGAAAACAAGATCTGAGTACATACAGTAGCCCCCCAGCAGAGCAAAATTTTTCTTTAAATTCAGCATCTTGTGCTTATTAAAATTTCATCACTAAAGTTGACAGAAAGTAAGACTTGTAAATAATGCCCAGCATCGACAAACACCTAGGGCAAGTGCTGAGCAATCAGACACGGCAGTCCAGTCCTTCAGACCATGGAAAACAAGATCTGAGTATATACAGTAGAAAAGTAGCAATGTAAATGCTGCCAATGAGGAGAGGAGAACTGGAAATCTAAAGATGTGGAAGAAAAACAGAAAGATGAAACAAAAGAGAAAGTGAGTACACACATGTAATCATACAACTCAAACAGGAAGAGCACAGAAAGCATATAATCTTGAAAACACTCTAAAGTAGTAAAACTTCTTAGTTCTCTAATGTATTGTTACACTCAAAATTCTGCTTACCAGACACCTTAAACATACAGGAACAGAATCCTATCTTTGTACATACCCATTTTAACACGCCCCACTTGTGCATATTTGAAGACAGCCCAGAGAGACTGTGGGATGAAGAAGTGAGAAAATACACCGACAACATTTGGAATGCCATTGGGATGAGCAGGAGCCAAAATTCAAGAATTCTCGCGTATGATCCAACCTCGGGGCAGCGGGAGGAGGGAGGACCAAAACCACTTACCGTTATTACTGTTATCATCAACTAAAATAATCTCTTTGAGCAGGTGGGCAGGAGTCCGGTCAATGGCTGAATGAATGGAGCGCAGAATCACCGACAGAGCTTCATTAACAAATATGAATACAATGCTGACCTCAGGAAGCCTGTCAGGAAATGTAAGGTTTCTACACCTGAAAAAAAAAAAAAGGTAAAAAAAAAAAGTAAACTGTTGGAAGTCACAATGGCACCACAAACTGTTTTAGAGAAATCTATCCCCAGCCATAAGAATGATAAGAGAGCTTTTGTAGGCAGGGATCAAAAGGTCCCCATAACTGTTTAGAACACATATAGGCAAGAACCAAACAAGTTATTATCTAAAAAACCGAATCCCTGAAAACAACATCCTGAATCTGCCTGTGCAACCAAGGCCTAGAGTGAGCTCACTTTTCCACCCTAGGCGCTAAACACTACAAATTAGTTTGCAAACCAAATGCAAACTGTTGTTTAAATGCAGCTTCCAACAGCAGTTGTCCACAACGTCTTTCTGGATAGCACAGACAGGAATAAACAGAGTTAGCCCTTTACTTTTAAAAGTGTCTTCTTAATTGTCACATTAATTATTTTTGCAACAGAATCTAAAATGAGGGGCTTCTTTCTCAACTCAGTAATAACATAGTAAAAGATACAGCTCCAAAGAACATCCTGCTACAAGAGCTAAGACAGACAGTGTAGCCAGAAAAACAGGTAAAAGATGGAAAGCTTATCTGTAAGCCTAGTCAAGAGCTTTAATCAGAATGAAGAATACTCTTGTAACCTGATCGATTTTCCTATACTTAAAAAAAATATATATACATTTTCACCACATTCCAATTTGTTTATGCAAAGAGTATTATGGAAATGCAGCCTACATCTTCAAAGTTCCTTAATATTTTATTGGGTTTTTTTTTTCTCTTTCATTTAAAAAAAGCCCTTTTACTAATTTCTATGTTTTAAACTGTCAGCAAAATGTTAGAATTTTTTAATAAAGCCACAAGTTAATTAAGGAAAATTATTTTTCTCTGAAACTTTTAGCATGTTAATGCAATTTTTTCTGAACAACAGTTAATTATACCTTTTTCTCAGATCTGAAACTATATACTAGGACGAAATTAGGCCACAGGCTGACCCAGGCATCATTTCTAGATAGGCTCTGTAGATGGAAATTATTGTTGTGAACGCTCTTCTCTGCCTCCTGACAACACTGAAGAGGCTATCTTCTCTCAAGATGCCCAGATTCACTACATCCAGGAACTCCTGAAAGCTGTGGAAAGCATCACTAACAGCCGATGTTTAGCATACAGAAAGCATGGATGGATTCAGAATGTTTAAGTCATGCTTGAATATGACTCCTTAACTAAATTTGCCCCCCAGTTTAAAGTGAGAGCATAGAATTTTTAAAAATTTTGTATTTTAACCTGTATAGTCAATAAACACAGAGAAGTATCACAAAGGCATTCCTCTTCACATGCTGCATGTTGCACAAAAACTGAGTTCAATCAAGATGATGGATTCATATGTACGTTTTTAAAGCTGCTGAAGAGTCAGTGCGCAGGACATGACCTCCAAAACCACTGAGATACACATAATATTCAAAGCTCAGTTGGTTAACCAATTTTCTCAATTCAGTCATTAGATTGAAATTGACAGAAAACTCACTAAAGCAGCTATTAAATATTTTATATACTTTTCTCTCTGTCACCATGTGAAAGAATTATATAGACATGGAGGTGTTCAAGGCCAGGCTGGATGAGGCTTTGAGCAACCTGGTCTAGTGGGAGGCTTCCCTGTCCATGGCAGAGGGGTTGGAACTGGATGATCTTTAAGGTCCCTTCTAACCCAAATCTTTCTATGATTCTATGTAAAACAGAAAACAGAGTCTCCAAAAAGTAACGACAACAGTTTTAGTCTTAAAAGGTACACTGTATTCTTAATGAGCTGCTTCATCCATCTCTCAGAAACAAACGTGAAACCTGTTCACAGAGATCCACAGCTTTTTGTTCTGTGGCATCAATACAACAGAGAAACATTCAAAATGGTGCTTGGATTTACCAGTCTCCACTTGTAGCTTGATCTTTTGGCAGCATAACAAATCAAAACGTACTTTCCAAACTCACTTTGTATTTCTGCTTGTGTGTTAGTCCCCTGTTTTAACTGGTAAGAGAGCTTTCAGCTTTAAGCATCAGACTGAAAAGTTTTCTTTGAAACTTTCAGCAGAGCTGAAAGCATGTCACCTTTTTTTTTTCACTATCACTGGACAGCAGATCAAATGTAACAGCAGCTTGTTGAAGTGTCATTGTGTCATTTATAATCAATTGCCCCTCTCCCTTTTTTTCTTTTCTTTAAAGTGAATGCTGGTTCATTAAAGATGATTTGTAATAAAATTTCACTACTCTTTGAAAATCATATTCTCATAAAGGCTTACATCTGGACATCTATTCCTGGCCTTTAAAAGCAGGTGCAGTCATGGTTCTTGCCGGTTTCAGGGAGTTTTGCTGGCAATCAAGATTTTCTAAGAAGGACTTATCAGTAGATTCACAAAGGAAATCTAAATAAAAATACAAATATCGCATCTTTCAGCAGAGTAGTACATAACTGGTGAAGTACTTAGCTACTCAGAAGCACACACACAAGACAGGAAAAGAGAAGCTTTCTCCATAAACCACTGTGGGCCCTTTGAATTAATCAGAGCCATAGGTCCTTTCCTAGAGATAAGAACCTGAATGGTTTTTATTCCAAAGAAAACACTACAACAAGAGGCAGAGGGAGCTGCCTTTTCTTCCAGAAGATAACTAGTGCCAGTAGTTCAGGAGTTAAAACCTTCAACTAGGACAGAAGAAGCATGAGTTCAATCTTCTCAGATCTCCCCAGAGAGCTATCTAACCACTTGCCAGCTTGGTGTGATTATTTTCAGTCCTGCTTTTCAGAGTCATTCCACTTTCTGTGGAGCAATTAAATGTACGCTAATTTGGAGCGATACCAAGTGAGTTTCTCTAGCACCATGTTTAGGGCAAATTCCTTAGAGGAAGGACCTGTGTTGCAATACCCGTTCCAATGGATGTTCATGCATTTTAAACTCTGGACTTCACTCTTTACAGCTGTGTCCGGTCTTCTAGATTATAATGCCACAGTAACTCATATGATCACTTTTTGCTTTCTTTTGCAAGCTAATATTGTTTTCATTTAAGAAGTGCTGCATTGGCTGAAGGAATAAAGGCACCTTCATTGAGTTTGCAAATCAGGTGTCAAGGCACTTTATCAAGAAGCCACAGAAAGGCTGAGGCTAGAATGGACATCTGGAGGTCAGCCAGTCCGAGCCCCTGCTCAAGTGGGGTCACCTCAAGCTGGCTGCCCAGGACCCTGTAGAGACAGCTTTTGGCTATCTCCAGGGCTGGAAACTCTACAACCTCCCTGGGCAACCTGTACCAGCACCCAGTCACCCTCACAGTACAAAAGTGTTTCAGTTTGTGCCCATTGCCTCTGGTCCTGACACTGGGCACCACTGAGAAAAGCCGGGCTCCGATCCTCTTTGCAGTCTCCCTTCAGACATTTATAGACACTGATGACATCCCCCCGAGCTACCTCTTCTCTAGGCTAAGCAGTCCATCTCTACATGCACACACAAGGATTCAATTCTTAAGGAGAAAAGATACTTCTCCACACCAGCCTCCTGAGTATTTTAATCATTCATTAAAGAAGGGTCCTCATCTGTGGTGAACAACCTCTTAAAGCACGGATTAGAAACACTGCCTGAGGTGACCGAGTAGGTGAGGCAGGCACAACCCACTTGGGCTCAGCACCGTCAGATCTGAGGTGAATTTTTGGCAAATGTGAACTTTAGGTGCCACGAGGGTTAACTGGCATCTGAAAACAGGATTTTGAAGGTGTATATTTCAGGTACAAAGTGCCTGGGAGGGCCCTGTACTTACGATCACACTACAATTTTTAAATACAAACCCTCACAGTTTTCCAGAAGATACTAAGACCATTACAGACCCAGCTCCTTGAAGAACTGGCCCATGGCACCTGTGCACGTGCATGCCATTCTGCATTGACAGGAAAAACTGTATATATGCAATCTGGATACCATTACTTTGTGGATGTCATCTCTTGCACACAAGTTAGATGTACAAATTTACATGGGCTTAATGAGAAATCACTAAGAAAATTCTAGTCTCCTGTACACCCTTATAAAGCTAGCACATTTCTGCTTGATGTAATAATTGAAATTTCATTCAAGTTTTGAAAATTGGGCTTCAAACGGACTATGAATTAGTAAACAGACCTAAATATACTGAAATAATTTTCAGTTTTAGCCTGTAAAGAACCTACAAAGCTTGTTATTTTAGTGATTCACTTGCAGTCAAAATGCATAGAGAGATAAACGGTCCAGCAAAGCTACAGCTAATCCATCTTTTAGCTGTCTAGCTTAGGCATAGTAATATTTGTTATCCTCAGCCATACCAATGTACAAAGAAGATAAAAATGAAACTCCAGCAAAAATGGTAAGGTATGTTACCTGTCAGATAAAGAGCAACACAGTGATTTTGGAAAATATTTTAAATGGCAATGAAAACACACTGAAAACAGTTCAAAGAAATGGCATCCTTAAAAACTGTTTCTTTTCTCCTCTGTCAATTAAGCTAAGGTTGAGATAAATGTAAAATATACTTTTGTAAGAAATTAGTGACAAGCTATACGCCAAAAATGCTCCAGATGACAAAACCAGCCCCCAAAAGACTGCTAGCCTACCACAAATCCATGTATAAACTGAAATGTTCAAACAAAATTTATTTTTCTGACATGTCTGCCATTTATTTAAAGAAAATTATTTGTATTGTTTTTGCTACCTCCATTCATTTACGTCTTTTCAAATTAGATCACACTGGACAAGATTTTCCATTGTCTGGCACCTTGTGCAAGACAAGAGCAAAGTGTTTAATGCTGTGAATGTAATTTGACTCCTTTTTTGCTCCATCATATGTTAAAAGATAACTACAGACGATACATGAGAATAGAATTAGGCTCCCATTGTATCTAATTTCTTTAGTCTTTTCAAATAGATTATTTTTCAATGAGGGTACATTCCTAAATTGAGTTCATGTTTTTCTTGTTTCCATTCAGACTCATTTATCACTACTTCCTGCTTGAATTCACTTCTTTTTCAATGTGCATAGAGTTTTTTAGAAAAACGCATTTTCCTGCCTACATTCTTTTTCAGATCAGATGATGATAACAAAAATTAACTCTTTTTTTTTTTATTTAAACAAGTCACACCCCTCAGATCACGCACAGATTGTGAAGCACTTGTGCAACTTCACAAGTATGTCTGTCTTCCTCTTTATGCCAAGTTCTATGAGGAATAAAATTCTGTTGCTCTAGGAATGAACAAGAAATGGCTACAGAGAAAGGGCATGTATATAAAACATATGCTGAAGGGGGGAAAGGGAGGAAATTGTATGGATCAAAATCTTAGATCCACTGACCCCTAGGAATTGAACGGTTGCATGGCAACCAGCAACATAAAAGTTTCAATGAGAACTCTGCCTTGGACAAGACCCCTAGCCTGCCCCTCCACAAAGTGATGCTCTCGCTAAAAACCCAAATGCACAAAGTACAGAGGATATTTCAGTATTATGACTAAGATTTTTAAATAAAATTTCTAAATATTCTTTAGAATTACAATAACGAGTATCATCCCAACGTAGCTAAAAAATTACCTCTAGCAACCTACTCCACTAAATTACACTGGGCTAATAACACTAAAGTAACCGTTGTCATGGTTACCAGAAATTTAGAGAAACTCCTGGTGTTCTATTTCAAGCACAACTCTGGTACACGGAGGACAGCATACATTATGAATCTTCTTTCAAATATTTGTCCACAAGAAAATTATATTCCTCTAGAATACACGCATTGTGATAAGACAATTTAGCCAGTCACATTAAAATTAGTTTAGCATAACTATGCAGTAAGAACAACAGAGCAAGAATGATTTCCTGAATTAATAACTCATCACTGAGGCTTTCTACAAATATGCACACAGATTATGAAAAAGAATTATTTTCTGCAATTTTTGAGAACCTTTCACCAAGAGTTACATGGGTATTAGAGCCAAAAATGGGAAAATAACATGCTTTTTGTTTTAATCACTAAATTATGTAATCAATTCCATGTTTTTGAAAACACAGGAGGCAATATATTACTGAAACATTTGAGGTTAAGGCATTGTTTGAAGAACATATGTGGGAGTGAGCTTTAGTTCCAACAGAGTAAGAGTTTCTCAGAAGCACTTTCTTCAAGATCTGGTAACATTTTGCATCAGCCAAAACGGCAAATGGAAGTTCAAGATGTATGGGAGGAAAAAAAAAATCCATTCTGGCATAAATGAAATAAATAGCACTAAAACTCTTGCAAAAGAACGGAGTCTTGTGAGAATTACAGCACTACTATTTATGCTTATAATTTCATTTTGTGTCCATTCTTCATTTTGCCTTTTGCCATTATCAGTATTTTAAGTGTTAACTGACTTATGCTAACAAGGCTGGCATTGAATAATGTATAAAAAGGGCTTTTTTCCTGACCTCTGAGGATCACAATCTATTATTTCAGAATTATTATCACATCCAGTAAGACAGTACTTCCGCTGCCAGTCTAGACATCTTTGTTTGTGGCCACCATCTTCTATTAAAAGGGAGCAAAGGCAGGCAAACAATTGTGTGAGGAATCTGACAATAAGCAAACACAGTTAACAATTCTTTTTTCTCCTGGCACCAATCCTAAAAACAAATAAAAATTTGTAATAAGGAAAGATTAGATAATAGGTAGGGAACTTGACAAACAGGCAGCTGATTTCCAAGATTGTAACACAAGAGTGGTTAGTTCTTGGTCTCCTAAGCATCTTACAGCAAAGATTTGATTGTAACGCACAGATTCCCCACTCCTTTTAATGTAAGCTATTAATGTCGATAAAATTATACAATAAAGGTCCCTTTTTTTCTTGGTACTTAAACCCAAGATCTTTCTCTGAATAAAGCAATAAGAACAGTAAGCTGGGAGTTGATGATCTCAACAGAACTCATTTTTGGATGAACATGAGAAGAATTCTGTACAGCTATTTGGCCAAAGATTGTTAGCCTCTCAAGGTATTATGCCATGGGTTATTCTGAGCATGTTTTAGTGTAAATGTATGCCAAGTGAAAGAACACTCACATGTTATGGCACACTAATAAGAGACAGAGAGAGAGAGAGCAAGAGAGTGCAGATTACTGCATCACATCTTTCAGTTAAAGGAGACAACAGGGAAGATCAAAACCAACAAGTGTACATCATTATTAACTCAGGTTATTATAGCACCTTGGAAACTGTAGCTGACTTGATATCACTGCTAGCGACATCGAACACTTCTAGAGCAGCTGTTTGAGGAGACACATCCAAACAGGACAAACTGAAGCACAAATGAGAATCACAGAGTGTGGCCACTCGGGTAGCACACACCACTGCTCTAAGTCAGTTTGGAGAAAGGCAAAACTGAGACAAGAAGAACCAAAGGCAGAGAGAAATAAGAGAGCAGGAAATATGACAGAATTAAGCATTAGGTGTTTAACAAGAATGCTGAATAATTTGTTAATTTTAGGACTTCTGTCCAAAACAATACAATAGGTAAAGGACCAAGCTTTTGTGCTCTTTTTAAAGGATTCCTCTAAAGCATCATATACAACATGCAATACTTAGGCTGTCTTTCATTAGTAGAAACAAAAATACTCAGTCAGAAATTAACATGGAGCCATATCCATAACTAACATAAGCCCAGAGAAACAGAACTGCTCCACAGGCACATGTGGAAGCAAAGGCTTATGGAATGCAAGTCTGCAGGAGCTGGCTTTTGGGGAGAAGCAGAGCTAACATGCAAATGCCCAGCCTGAACCTCACAATTTGAGATGACATGTTTTTCACCCTTGTAGCTATATTTGCATTCAGTGGATAACCTGCCTGGCTCTGTTTGTACCCACTTTATCACAAAGCTAATTCTGCTGCTCTTCAAGGCTTCCACCATTGCCCCTCACTGAACTGAGCCTCAAAGTAACACAGTTTGGAACTGCTGAACTGTTTGAAACAAGGAATATTTATAAAATGGCCAAAGCCTTTTCTCTGCACAGGAAACAGGACATCTCCTCTGCACTCATCTAGGTGCCAAACAGCACTGACTCAGCTAGGAAAGTGCAAACCTGCTACAAGCCAAATGCTATACAGCACTATTTAGCAATATCCGAAGAAGAAAAACCATATGAACTTTAAACGCTTCTTCTCCCCCTCCACCCTTCCTGTCTTTGCTTCTTAATACAAGTACTGTTTTTACCAACGCAAAAGAAGTTTGGCTGACTGCAGTTACACTCTGACTGGAAAAGTTGCTTTACGCCTACTGGTCACCTACTTCATATCATATGGGCTATGCAGGAACAAAACTCTGCAGAACAGTTCCTCTGCTGGGGTCCTGCTGCACACCTCTTTTTCTACTCCCCCTCACTCTCCCATCACATGAGCAAAGAAGAATGTTATCTCTTTTTCCCACATGTGCTTCAGCAAGCTGGATCAGGCAACAAAAAATTTACAAGCCAACAAAGTCCAATCCTGAGTACATCCACTTGAAAGGAGATTTGGTACACAGCTTCGGGATCCCTAAACAACCTCAGTTTTAATAATGTCTTTCTGCATGAGCTTGTTCAACATTTCACTCACGACAAGCTTTGTGGGTACTGCCTGCCCTACTTAAGACTGACGAGCACAACAGAATTATAACTAACACAGAAGTATTATCCCATTCATGCACACAGTAAGGGCAACACTGCCTTCCTCAATGCTTCATTAGAGCCAGTAATTATTTGTTAGTTTGTGATGTAGATATGTTATGGGCTAACAGACACACATAAGTGTGGTAAACAGCAGAGCACCCAATTTCAGCAGCAGAAAATAAATGGAGGCCTTAGGAAAGACAGTATAAGTAATCTCCACAATACTGCTTGTACTACTATCTACTAAGCATTGCAGAAATGGAGGCTAGTTCAGGATGTTGCAATTACTTCAGAAGGCTGAGACATCCAGGGGAGTTATTTATTATAATCTGTATTATAACACATTATTTTGGACTGTGCTGGGGATTCCACTATGCTAGTACAAATACTCACAGTGAAAAGTTACCAAATACTGAATGTTTCATCACAGGACGTGAGGCTCACGGCTGAACAGAGGGTTAGAAACCACCCTATAGTACCTAGAACACGAGACAGGCCCACTGCAAGGTGTGACCACTGCAACAGCCTGTCCCAACTGCAATCTGCTGGATGCTTCCATCTGACTGATGGTCATTTTTTTCCAGAGAAGCCAGAGTTCAGGGGCTTTTGCAGAATGCAGTGCCCTAACTACTAAATGGGCTCTTCTGCCTCTCCATGCCACCCACATTCGAGGATTGGGCAAGGTGGAATATTTGCTCTGTCCTCCATATGTGTCATCACTCAGCAATCTCTAATAGTCCTCTGGTTTTCTCATGGCATTAAACATTTACAATATCAACCTTAGAAAAATCCCCTGTGCCATAATACAGGGTTTATTACCCACATGGAGTGGCCTTTCTCACTGCAAAACCTTGCAAAGAAACACTGAGCTCCTCTGCTAAGTTATTCTGACGTGAATTTTCAGAGTATTGCAGGCAGAGAGAAGGTCCAGGCTGAGTCACATCAGTATGATATAAATGGGGCTACTAACACCACACACTCTTGGCAGACCACTTAATTCTCCCAGTCTCAACTAGGGCCAACCTTATACGAATTATATTAGACTTCAGTTATATGTGTATTTCTGCTGACTGTCCAACTTCCTATACTTCATACGATAGCTTATGAATACAAATGATAGAGACCACAACTGAGCCCAGAGGTATCTATGTGAACTCCATTCCTTTAGCTATCTGCCCAGAAGCCTTTGCTGGGATTCCAATGTCACGCTGACTCTTGCAGAACCACTGCTAAATCCAGGCTAATGAGCTCGGTTTGACCTAGGCTAACTCAGTCCAGAGCTATTGTGATACCTCTGTTATATCTGTGCTTTCGTGCATTTCTAGTCAGAACAGGAATACCACAACCGACTCAGGTCCAGCAAAAGTTGATTAACTCAGTCTCCCTGCCACTTGCAGTGTGCTCTCCTCAGACCAGGCTGTCCTTGGCTTTCATGCTGTGCTGCTTGAGTCTAATATCTGCCCATGGATAATTTAAACACATCTATATAAACTCTGGAAGTGACAAATGCAACTGGCTTTAAAAACAGGTGTTACAAATCCAAAAAATTGATTATAGTGGAAAACATAATCTTGCAGGGTAGGGTTTTTATGCTGTGCTGCTTGAGTCTAATATCTGCCCATGGATAATTTAAACACATCTATATAAACTCTGGAAGTGACAAATGCAACTGGCTTTAAAAACAGGTGTTACAAATCCGAAAAATTGATTATTACAGTGGAAAACATAATCTTGCAGGGGAGGGTTTTTTCCACACAATAGCCATGCATGCACTCTCACACAAATACGAATTTACATATCAGAAGTGGGAATTCTGTTTTCAGCAACATGACTTTCACAATACCCTGTAGCTCTGTACTCCCCAGGGTGCCATATATACAGCAGTGTACATACGACCTGACAACACACTTCAGTTCCCTCAGTATCAGAATTTACTGCAATTCAGTGTCAGATTATCTACTTGCTCCTGAATCACAATAAAGGGGAAGGGGGAAATCTTCCTGATCTACCACTACTAAGCCATTATTTTGTATACACGCATCCATAAACATATTGTAATGTCTAACATGTTTCTGGCAGATAGTTATCTGAGGACCAAAAATTTCAAAGAAATTAAGATCATGATTCATTTCTAAATGAAGTTTCTTTTAAAATCCCGACTCTAATTTATTTCTTTCAGCTACAGTAACATTCATTTTCTCTGTCTTTTTAATTTTTAAACCCTATAGTTATAAAAAATTCAGACTGAAATCATTCAGGAGACTCATTTCAAAAGAGATATAAGAATAGACACATTTCTGTCATTGATGTCTTGTTAGTTACAGAAGATTTATTTCTCTTCTAAATTAGTTTACAATTTAAAAAAAAGATTGTCCCTACAGACAGTGCTAAACTGATT
>NW_010105221.1:16682-17357 GCF_000699245.1 Pterocles gutturalis | reverse complement strand
GCCAGGCACACAGCCCGCCAGGCAGCCGCAGAGCTCAGTGCTCCTGGGCCACCAGCTGCCCACCGCGGCACTGCCTAAAGCTCCTGTTTCAGGAGGTTTTATCTCTTGGCCCCGACCTGCCTCTAATCCCCTCTCTTTACAGCAACAAAGGAGGACCCACTAATTGAAACCCATTTGCAGCCACTCCGGCTCCACCTTCCTCATTTCACCCCTTCATTCCGGCAGGGAGCAGCCGCTGGGTCCGGCTGGAGATGGCCCATCTCACACTGGGGCGAGGCTGAGGAGTGCGGGAGACAGAAAAGCCCAGGGCTACGCTGCTATCAAAGCTTCATTCCTTCAGGGGCTTGTCAGTAGCTGAAGTGTCAGAGGTGGGAGGCTGGGGACTGAACTGGGGACAACACATGATGGCAAGAGAGAAATAAAATTTCCAGAGCAGAAAGAAACTACACGGATAACCAGCTTCTAGTGGGCTCTAAAGTGTAATTGCTACAAACTGGTAATGGGGTAATTTTTACCCTGTTTAACATGGATAATCAATTACATAAATAGAAAGAATAAGATTTTAATCTGAAAATGAAGGGAAAAATAATTTTGAAAGCTCTAAATTTGTCTAATTTCTGTCTCCGTGGTTGAAAACCTAGAGGCTGAAAATTGTAAAGGGTCTTTTGCACTTCT
>NW_010105221.1:1005-16667 GCF_000699245.1 Pterocles gutturalis | reverse complement strand
CATAGTGCAATCCTTGAATTAAAAAGCATGTTTCAGAGGACAGAATGCCTATTTTAAGATCTTACAAGTTTCACCGACACAGGAAAATCCTGCAGTGATACAGAGACCCCATAGCAGTGGTAGTGATCTCTTCATCTTTGAAATAAAAATAAAACCAGACCATTTGTGGTCTTTCTTAGTCCCCTCACAAGTCTAACTCCTTGCTCTGTTAACAGGATCCATGTCTGAAGCATCCTTAGGCTGTGCTTAACTGCAGTGAGGAAGAAAGTTGTTGCTAATTGAGCACTTTGAAAAGCAGGGAGTTAGGGCAACATCTTCTGGACCAATATCCTGGTAATTTATAGCACTGTTTGCAGCTTGCTTGAAGACTCCAAAACATATTCTTGAGTGTACACAAAAGCTGGTTCCCACACAATTTTTAGGAGTGTTGCCATTGATTGTAGAGGGAGGCTGTCCAATGATGCAAACTTTTAGGAACATTTGCAGAAAATTATCTCCCTTCTGATTACTTTTGTTTTAATATTAGATAACAGCTTGCACATTTATGCTTTATTAACAGTGCCATAGGCTCAGCTGAGTCATATCTCAATCTGTCAAAGACATCAGCGCTCATCACCTTTGCCAGTCAGTTACCTTCTGTGTATCTTTTTTTAATTGGCTTTTTGGCAAACATGGTTAAAGAGATCCTTGGATTCAGAAATGTTAAATGAAATCTCTGCTTAGAACTAGAGACCTTTCCAAATCCTGCTCAGCACACTGAGATATACATTTTGCCCTGCTGTGTTTCGGCTCTGCAAGTGTAAGCTTGGCTGCCTGCGTAGGAACTAATCCTATAAATCCATGAGCACGATCTAGAAAATGCTGAGCAGCCCCAACACCCTTTAAAAGACAGCCAGAGGTGAGTGACATGCTGTCTTGGATTGGACTCTCAAAGCACTGAAGTGATACTTTAAGTCCAAAGCTATATTTGCCATACAGCAAATTCTAGTTTATTCACACATCCAACCTCAGCACTATTAGGCCAGACTGACTTTTATTATTCGTGTTTGTGGGCAGAAGCAGCCTCAGACAGGCTTTAAGCATGTGCTTACCTCTTTGCAGAGTTCATCATAATAAAATGTACCTCAATAAAGATAACAGGATGCAGTTATTTCCTCCCATCTTCCACATCAGAAGAGAACAGAGACACCTGCTAAGGCAGGTATTCAAATGCTAAGAAATGCCTAAAGTTGTTAATTGCATTAACAGTTTGAATGAGGGTTGCCCTGACATGATTTCCTCTCTCTGCATTTACACTATCTTTTAAAAACATGGTCATGGTTTGTTTGGTTTTTTTCCTGCATAGGATTACACTACCTCACTAGCAGGGATAAACTCTTGGAAACCAAAGGCAGAGTCCCTGTTCAGGGTCTGGGTGTGTGTTTGTGTGTGTTCCAGGGGGCTTTTGTTTCCCAATTCACAGTCTCTTATTCTCATTTTGTCATCAACTGTTCAGCGCTGTGATGTCCACTTAACCGCTGCAGGAGCAGATGAATGTAATTGTGTTTAAAAATTGTATGTGCTTACATAACTCGTGACCCACTTTGAATTCTGACAGGATAAAAGAAGGGCTACATGGATAGATTGGGATGCTGGTTGGGAACTACAAGGGTAAATCACGAATAAGTTTCTATTCTAATTCCTTACGTTCAGTCACTCTCAGCTGTCTTAGTCTTAGGGTGAAATTTTTCATACTTGTTCTTTGCCAGCTTTGGGGAAGTTTCATACCAAAGCAATCCAGCCTGTTTTGCATGAGAGGACAGCGATGATGGTTTCCCATTACTAACAACAACAAACAATCTTGTTACCTTTTCTGAGTATCCCCGCAGCCAAAACAGCTTGAGCTTTGAATTGACAAGTTACCATGGAAATAGCCCTTCGAGAGAAGTCTTTTTTTCCATGTGAGGATTGTTTCTCTTATTTAGGGAAATGTACATTCCCTCTTGTGAATTTTATGTAGACAGCAAGATGATTAAAAATTCCTGTTATTCTAAGCAGAAAACACAAACTGCAGAATTCCTGATTTGCAGCTGCTTTGTCTTCCCTGCAGTACCAGTCTTCAGTATCAGTATTTCACAGTCTTCTATAATGTTAAAGATTGAGCTCTGCCACCAGATTTCAGTTGTGTTCTTGTCATTTCTTCATGCCAAGTGAACGTACTCTGCAACTCATTCCTCTCAGTGTTTCAGCCCCCGAGGGTGCAGTGCGGATGTATGGTGCTGGCCGGAGAGCCTCGGAGAATGAAGGTTTCCACTTCACCACCAGACATACAGCAACCTCTTTCTCCCTGATCTCCCCGCTGCCTTTATGCGAATCGAAAGATTAACACCAGAGGAAAGGAGCTGGTTGAGTGCGGATGCTGAACTGAGAGAGGCTCAGAGGTGAAGAAAGAGAGAATCAGACTCGTCTAAGCAAGGAAACAAAGAACGAGCCGGAGGGAGAGAGCAGAGAACCAAACCTGGGAGACTGGATCCTGGTGTGAATGAGGAGCTTGGTGAGGAAGGGGAGAATCGCTCTGGAGACCTAGGGGACTGCTTGTGGTGTCAGAAGGAGAAAACCAGCTGGAGCGTGAGCTAGAAAACAGCTGCTGCCTGAGATATCTCCCTACAGCAACTGCTTGCTAGCTGAAGATTTATGATATAACAAGTGTCCCTTTATTAGTAATTATGGTAGTATTGCTTTATTATGTTATAATTAAAGGAAGTGAAGAAGGCAGGAAAAGAAAATAAAGTAATTCAGGGTCGAGCCAGGAGGCCCGTGTGCCAGGGTGATGGGCAAGCACGCATCTTTCTCTGCTTGTCATCCCTGGACCAGGGGGCATGCTGTGGATACTCACTGAGCAAGATCCGTGCTCTGCCATTGTAATGAAGAAACTATATGATAAGTTGATAATTACTTGAGTGCTTAATATAATGAAGAAGAGAAAGCTGCAGTTTCAACTGTTATCTGAAGATACAGATTTAAACCTGGCTCAGGTTTTCTTTTGTGATGTGGTACCCAAATCTCCTTACGTTATTGAGAAAATAGCTCTCTGTAATGCAGGCTTGCATGACTTCACCTGTTCTATAAATGCTTTGGCCAGGCTTTAGGTGGAAACAGACTGGAGAACCAACAACATGAGTATCTGTAAAAATGTACCCTGCCTCTGCAGAAGAAAACCAGCAGACCTGTAAGCTTATTAGTTTAAGAAGGGACACAATCTCTTCATGTTTTATATAGAAACAATTCCTGCCTCTTAGAAGCCTGTTGGCTGGCTTTTAGCGCTGTGTGCTCATGTCAGCAGTGTCCTGCTGATGCGTGGCTTTGCTTTATCAACACGAGAGCAGATAAGAGTGATGCCAGAGCAGGCACCCTGGAGCGTTAGGAACAGAGGGGAGGGTGCTGGCTGGATTAGCCAGCTCTCCTTCAGAATGGAGAGCTATCCAATTTACTGCTCTGTTCTTCTTCTTTTTAGGCAGGTTAGCTTTTTTCTTTTTGAAAGCGAGATGCAAATTTAACTGAGTGTCAGTCTCAGAAATGTTCACAAAGTTTCCACAAGCAAGATGACAAAAATGTTAGCATTGCGCGTGGAGAGGTGCATGAAAACGCGGACACCTCTGCCTTTGATCTGTCTGTACAGTTACAATAGGTGTTGTTGTGTATGCCTAATGCTCAGTCCCACATGACGCATGCATTATGACTTGCCTAGTCACGAAAATCTAAACGGAGCCTGTATTTTACATTCTCATTTTCTAGGTTGCCATGTCTTTGAAAACAAAACCAAGAAGTATTAAAACCAGTCAGTACTGTCATCCTCCTCAGCAAAGACGGGGACAGAGGTGGCTGACATCAGTTGATTTAACACCATTAGTCCTTTTTTTGGGGCATTGTTTTTTGACTGAACCAGCAATTTCCGACAGACTTCAGTAAAAATCCAGGTCTTAAATTTTCCTTGAGTTACGCTTTGACAGCGCCTTGACTCCTGGTGATTTTCCTTCTTTCCTTCTCCCAGCTGCATGCCTGTTTGCTCCTTCCTGAAGAGCCAGCCTGATTTCGGCAGTTTTCTACCACAAGCCTTTTGAGGGGGGAAATGAGGCGTTCGTGTGTGCCCTGCTGGGCTCTTCCCTCTGGAATGAGCCCCCTCTTGATGTCACCAAAAGGCTAGACAGTCCGGTGGCCCCCCAACCTCAAAGGACAAACCACCTCTTACAAGGGGTTACTAGAAAAGAGAAGGGCAGAACTGATTGAGATGGTGATTTTCAGAGGTGTGCTTTCAGCCTGAATGCTCTTGATTGTTCATATACAATAGGCCTGATTTTCAAGAGAGGTGAGTCCTAGCTTCCCTGGGAGTCAGCAGGAGCTGCCGAGCTCCGTCTGGGTAAAGATCAGGCCCAGGTGGTGCTGCACAATGCTGCCTGGCAGATGGAACCTGCGGATCAAACACGGTAAGAGTTCAGGCAAACTTTCCTTGCCAGCTCAAATCACAGAGTCTTTGGAGTTCAAACAAGTCTGGATTTTTTTTTTTTTATTTAGTTACTTGTAAATTTTTTTCTTTTTTGAGATGCAGCTACTTCAGAGTTTAAAGGATTAGAAGCCTGAAATGCTGCAAATCTCAGAGGAAAATCTGCTCTTTTTTAAGAGCAGCTCTGAATTGGATGAATATCTGACCCCTTGGGCTCTTATTATTTTCTGTTGAATTTTTCTGCAGTAGGCATTTTCTAGCTGAGTATAAAAGACTGTTACCAGAGGCTTGGCATTTATATCTGAAGTCAAGTCACTGAGAAGTATCATGACAGTTTGAATTATGCTTCATAAGCTTAACTCAATGTCTTCACAGGCATTTGGGTTCATCAGAGCAGTGTCAGGAATAAGTCCTGACAGGGGGTCTGTTAGGCTGTGGAATAGCAATTTCATTTGTATTTCTGTGTGTCGGCCAAGGAAACTGTGCAAGGTGCTGTATAAAATAACACAGAAACAGTTTCTGCCCTAAGCTGCAGCCAGTGTTCATGTGAGGCATTCTGGCCACAACGAAACAGTGGGACTACGGTCAAGAACAGCAGAGCATGCCTCTGAGGAGGAGCCAGCTTTGTGAGTGTTTCATTACAAGGACCTTCTCTCAAACAGGACAGTGGAAAGTGCAAAAACCCCCCAAAAAACCACCATAGGCGTTTCACTGATGTTTTGACAAGCTGGAGGCTCTGTATCGACTAGCAGGGAATTGGAATGAATATTTTCATAGCGATTGAGAGGTGGTAGAAAAGGTGAAGACTGGTCGTGAAGATTTGAGAAACTGGTTGAGGAAAAGGCTGTGAAGATGATGAAAATAAAGAAAAGAAGCTTATGCTTAATAGGAAAGAGAATAAGGAGTCAGCAGGGAAGACTCCAAGAGAAGGTTAAGCAGACAGAACAGGGTTATATTTATCAAGGTGATAACCATAACAATATGCTGAAAGTCTGGCAGTGCTTCTCCTAAGAGCCCTTGAAACACTGAAAAGAAAGACAAGAAAATTACTAGATAATTTAATGCAAGAACAGATCCTTCACAGTGACATGAAGAAAAGAAGATGGGATAAGGTAGATGCCTTTCTAGATCGCTTTCCTTTTAAAATTTCTATAGGTGCAAGGCGATGTAGTAAATGGCGGTTTGGGACACAATAGCTATAAGTTCCAGATTTCAGTCAGTCCCAGAAAAAGGAGGACAACACACAGAAAATACGCAACCCAGCAAAGAGGCAATCCTTTCAAAACCACCCTGTCACCTAAGGGTTTTGAGAAGACAGTTAAGGCACGTGATGACTGACACAGAACAGGTCAGCCCCAATGCTGCAGTTAGACTGCAGGCACTCTATTGGGGATTAAATTAATCTGTGGTTTAGGTGTCTGTTGCAAGATTCATTCTTCTGTTTCCTGGTATAAGTCTTCGTAGCACTTTCTGGTTACTGCTTGTTTCTTTCTTGAAATTACTTTGATGTCTCTTGTGATTGTCTCTCTTGACACTGCCTTACGTTCTGCAGACACAAGTTGCGATCTGCCTGGCAGCTCTGCAATTGCTCTGACACTTGAGTGAAGCCTTATATGCCATCAGTCACTTACCGCTGCTCTGAATTTGCTGGCAGACCATGTGCCACTCATACATTCACTGTGGAATTGGCTTTATCTTCACTGGCGTGTGGTTTGGGAACCACCTGTCACAAGCTCTCATTTTAATACTCTTTTTTTTTTTTTGTGATTTCACTGGCAAGATTCATGACACCATAGCACAGGGGTAGTCTGCAATAACTGGTGGGGATGTCTCAGATTGCAAACCAAGAAACTGTGCCTTGAGGAGCAAGGGAAGACCCTGGAGATAATGTCTGTGAGCATGGGCTGCAGACCCCACTACCTCCAGGCTGTTTGTCCAGATTTCTCCCAGACAGTGTGTGAGCAAACCCTGTGAAGCTGAATGTCGGTCGTTGCCTCCGTTCCCAATTACAGCTCTGCCAGGCGGACTGTAATAAAAGTGGAACTCCATTGGATACAAAACAGTGTGATACAGCAGGGACAAAATCTTTTTCTGATGCCATTCTCTCCATTTCCCTCAAAGTTACATCTGGGATGAATTTGGCCCTAGTGATCTATAATGTCCTGACAGCACCCATGTGAACACAAACCAGGGAGTTCTGCACAGCACCGATCATCGGGGAGGGAAGGCAGCTGGGAAGTGCACCGAGCCACAAGCAGTGGCATGTACAGTAAAACTAAATTTTTTAAAAATGTAGGCAAGGGGAAATATTTAAAGAAAATAAACAGTAAACCAAACTGTTGCCCTCACAGAACCCAGGCCTTTCTAGAAATTTAGAAAAAATCAGTTCACTTAGTATTTTTACCATTTTCCAGAAGAGGATACTGCCAGTAAGGGCTGATGACACGTCAGGTCAGGACGGCAGAGCACTGTTGAGCCTTCAGGCTGAAGCAAGGCTGTTGCAAATCAGGGTTGAGTTTGCAGAGCGGTGTGGGGGCAGCTTGCGCTATGCCTCTGCCACAGAGTGTGTTCTGAACGCGTTACTAAAAAGCACTGATGGCATTTCTGACACAACCAGCACATGTATAAAACCTCCACTCTGCCAGTTTCTCTTTCGATTCAGGCAGTTAAACTGAACTTGAGGCTTTTAGTTTTACTAATTGAAACATACAATTGATATAATGTGTCTCACAGCGGAAACTCAGAGTGGACGTCAATAATTTGCTTTATTCTTAAGTCAGAGGAGCAAGAAGCAGAAATACATCCCATCCATTTCAGAGCTGACAGAGTGGCTCCTGTTCTACCTCCAGCTGTTGATGTATGGCTGGCATTTCTCTGGGGGCTGGCACCCCTTGCAGGTAACTGAAACAACTCCAGCAACCTTTGATAGCCTGAAAAAACTCCAGCAACCTCTGGAGATGTGGCTAGCCCAAGATCAGGAAGCTGATCCTCTATCCACATCCTTCCTCAGCTGTAGCAGAGGAGACAGGGTTCGAGAAGAGAAAATCATAATAAAATCCAACTAACTTTGAACAAAAGAGATCTGGTAGAACATCCTTCCAGCACACGGTTGTTTCCTGTGGCACGTTGCCTGGTGCTCTGCGGGTAAGATAGATGAAGTTTGATATGCACAGCGACGGAGAAAAATTGCTGGTTGTCAGAACATCAGCAGCCAAGACAACAGCTATGTTTATTGACTTCCAAATTGCAATATAATCTTAGTTATTGGTAAACTCAGTGCTGTCCAACCTGATACTCTCAGTGGAAGCATAGCTAGTGGCAGCTCAGTTTCATACTGATCATGCAGATTAGACTGTCACTGTAACACATTGACGTATTGCTGTACCGTTTTTTTAAGAACTGATCTTCCTCTCTGCCATTAAATTGCTCTGGTTTGAGGTCTTATAGACAAAAGCAATCAAGAGATAAAATCCACAAATGTGCATATTAGAAAATAAAGAGCTAATAAGAGAGTACAAGGAGAGTACGAACTTATTCACACTAATGGAAATAATAGAATTACTAAAGGGAACAGCAGCTCTAGGACTCTGAGGTTCAACAGCAAGGCTAATCTTATGTGAACTTTCCTTCCTCTCGCATCTCTCCAGACTTTCTAATGTAGGTAATTATTATACTGACCTCACTGAAGTTAGGCTTCCCTTGAGCAGGAGGTTGGACTAGATGACCTCCAGAGGTGCCTTCCAACATTTTTTCCCCCTATTATTCTATTTTACAAGCAGAATAACTGATGCAGAGACTGAATATCTTACAGCCTTAGTGAATGAACAGGAAACACAGAGCAGAGTTCAGAAGATCGGATGCTGAAACTATGTCCCTCTGCAGCCGAGGGGGCTGTGTCACACCTGCCCAAACTGGGGGTGAAGGAGAAGTGGGGTGAGGTGGCTGTGGCCACTGGGATAATGTGATCACCTTTTCATTATGGTTGTGGGGCAGCAGCCACAACTGCCACCAGGGCAAGTGGCTGCACGCACTGTGGGATCCAGCTCGGTCCCAAGCCTCCCATCAGGGGATCGATGTGTCCTCGAACACACGTGAGAAGGGACACAAGGACGATGCATGTGTGCCTTTGAGGCAGGACAGCGCGTCTGGGTGTGAGCGAATGTGTATGGCTGGCGTCTGGAGATGGGAGTCTGCCTGCGTACTGTTAAGCAATACCTTAACGACGGCAGAACTGGAGATAGGAGCACGACTAACAGATGAAATGGGATAAACTCAGGTAACTCTGGTTACTTTGGTTACTAAACTCTTCTAGTTCTGTAAGAGGTTATAAATAGCTCAGAAAGCTGCCTAGAAGAACAGCAATACAGCCCACTATGGAAACTTTCTGAGAATTAAAAAACAACTTAAGAAGGGAGAAAGGACTTAAAAACTTCCCAGATCAATAGTTTCAACAAGAGAAATGGTAATAAAAGTCCAAATGCCATCAACACAGTTTCGTTCGTGGACTCTCAATGAAAGGACTGACATCTAAAATACACAGATAATTTATTTTCTTAAGATTATACTAGGTCAGCATTTATGTAGGCAAAAGAAAAACTTTAGGCTTCCATTTGGGAAACAAATAATACGATCAAGTAAGATCTTGGCTGGGCAAATCTCTGCAGTTTAATGAGAGCTCAGTATAAATTCCTTCACAGATTTATTTATTCCTGTGCTGGGATGTTTCCATCAGGTTGCACAAGCACTGCTGGAGAAACTGCAGGAAGGAAGATCATTTGGAATCTCTTTTGCAGTCTTGTCCACAAATAGTCTGGGCAAACTGAAACTTTTGTTCAGTAAAGTATTTTGTTTAGTGTTACAAAATACAGAGTGATTGGTAGCAAATTATAAATGTTACCAAAGCATTTCTCACTGGACTGAATTTCTTGCTGGAATGAGAAACATTAAGTTCTCCCCACAGGGGGATTTCTTAGGAACAGGTAATTTCAAAATAGCTTCCAAAGCCACAGAGGGGTAGATTTTGTCTAGCACCCGAGATGTACTGAGCATTGAAGTATTTATGAGGGATGTAATTATGTGTTTTGTGAATAAAAAGTATAAAGATGAGAAATTCACAGCTAAGGTACAAACTGATCAGTCCTCAGTGTTGTACGCACGCAATCTTGTGAAAGGGGAGTTGATGAGGAAAGAAAGAAGGAGCATCATTGTCACATATGGTTTTGAACATCCTCTTACTAACGAGGATTTAAGGTTTATGATTTTTTTTCTTCACTCAGTACAGTTTTGTTTCCAAAATGATCCTATTCCTTTCCTCTGAGGCTCCTGAGCTACATTCACTAATGATGTGCGTGGCATAGTTCATGGTGCATGTGCACCCTGTAGTGTGCTAGGAATAACTTATCAACGGACTGGCTTGGGGAGGTTCTTTGCTTTCCAAATGTTAAGTGAAACAAATGTTACAGACTGGAGCTATTATACAGATCCTGAAATCTGAACAAAATAAAGAACTGCTTTTCATCCATATGAAAAGAAACTTTATTGGATTTTTCCTCAACTTTGTTTCATTCTTCAGTTACAATCTTCATCCATGGGCTGAAAGGTTATTTTTTTTTCTACTTTGCTGCATCTGTTTTTCATTTAAACCTTGTACAGAATTGACTAAGCTAAGATGGCCCAGGAAAATTAGATACGAGGTCTAGACCCAGGCTTGCTCTGCTGATGAGCGATTGAATTGCTGTGGCCTTTAAAGTATTTTTTTTAAGAGAGAAAAAGAAGGAAGAAAGACTTCTACTGAAAACAAACCGGAAAGAATTTGCTTTGCGGTGTTGGGTCAGGTACGTGCTGCTGGTCTGTAAGGCTAATTAATTAGTTCTAAGCCAGCCATACTTTATTGATATAGACTACATTGTAGTCTCTGTCTTCTTCCAGGAGGTGTACGGTCTCATTAGCATGACAAAGTAGTAGTTGCACAGGTTATATTAAGTGTAAATAAGAATAATTCTGCCTTTAAGTGAGAGGGCTAAATTGTCTGTTATGTATCTTATTAAGATTAAAAATAAAAAAGCCCAAGGACTTTCTTTTGCGACTCTTTCTCCATATTCTTTTCTGTTTGCCTAGGCAGGTATGTTAGACATTCATCCTGCTGCTAACGTAGGAATCACTGCTGTGAGCACACACCTAACTCTTCTGAAGCTTTTACCGTAGGAAGGTACCAGCACTCCGGCCTGTTCAGAAAAGGTTGGCTCAGGAAGGGCATGGGAAACACTGGGACACGTGTGCCAAAGTTCCTGAAATAGAACTATCGGGGTATCTATTGTATTTCCCTTCTGAGATTTCATATTCAAGAGAAAGTGTGGGAAAAGTGAGAAATGGGAGTTGTTGGTAAGTGTTTCTTTTCTGACAGTATAAGTATAAAGCAGTTCTTATGAACTGGAATGACATTATCTGGGGACAACAAGGTTCTGCCTGTGGGTGGGTGATGCAATGGGCTTTTCAAACCGATTTGTCATCTTGAGTTGAGGACGGCAGTGCCAGACCAGCAGTGGATGAGTAAACGTGATAGGTTTGCAAAGAACAGCACAGACCTATATCTGATGAACACTTTCTGTTCTCCCGTTTCCAGGGACCCTACAAATGCCAGCCAGCTGGCTCCTGGTCTCCTCACCTCGCATGCTTTTTGTCCAAGGGCATGAAAGAGGCTTGTGCTTCTTCAGTCTGTGGACTTTGTCACTACTTCTTGGTAGCTAAGAGCGCAAAGAGATGCTGGACAAATTGCCCTCTGTCAAGTTTGCTTTTAGAGTGTCCTTGAAGTACCTTATTAGACAACGACGTATTATTTTTCCAGTTCACTGTAGAGAAACATTCATGCTTCATCTACCCACATACCAGCTTTAATAGATGTTCAGTTGGCACTAGGCAGGACTTTGTCGCTGGACGGTGTTGTCCAACAGCCTGATCAAGAGATGAATGGGATACACCATTCTTCACCGCTTCTTCCATTGCCCTTCAGCTGAAGCAATCTTGCGACACCTAAATTAAAGAGATGACTTTGAAGAGACTCTGTTCCCTGCGCCAGCCCCCAAATTAAGATAGCTTTAACAACAACGAGACAGAGCTGAACACAGCACATGACAGAGCAACGTGCTTGGCCTTACGGGTTCCTGTGGGTGTGGGGGGCACAGGAATACGATCAGCCAAAGCATTCACATGGGGCTGGGACTATTGGAACAGGACTGGCCAGGCCACATGAAACCAGTGTGGTGGTAACTGGTATGGATGGATGTCTGGACTCCTCCAGTCCTGGACTACCCCACGTGGGCTGGTACTTTGCAAATTCTCAGGCAGATCTAGGCAAAGGACAGCAGAGAGTGGCGAGAGGATTGGAGCCGTTGTCATGCCTAGTCCTGGGGAAACTGCTGTTGCTGAGATTGTTATTTCCCTCCCTACCCCGTCACTCTTCTCCAATATTTTTTTCAGTTTATTTCTGGAAGCCATTTTGACCTTGTCAGCAGTGAACAGAGCTGGCATGGAAGTTCTGGAATGATATTCCTTGGAAATGTAACCTAACAAAGCACATTTCACCTTACAACCAGTGCACACTGGAACAGGCAAACACGGTTCATGGGCAACTGACTTCAGAGAGATCAGGGAGCGCCACTGGAAGAAGGTATGAGTTGGCTGTCTTTAGAGACAGAACAAAAACCATACATTCAGTTTGCCTTCACTTGAAGTTTGCCATTGTCCCTACACATAAACCACCAAAGATCTCACCAGACTATATTATACTTTGAATGTGTAAGTACAGAGTCATCCTGCTGTCATTTCCTATTGCTCAGTGATAGCACTCCACACACCACTGGTGACAAATAACCTGCAATTGTTCATCTTTGTTCCCTAGGGTGCTTTCCCTGACAATGGGATGACTCAGCTGCGTAATATTGACTAGATGAGCACATGATTTCACAATCAAATAATCAGTCACTTTTAAAAAGGGAAAATTTATTCAGCCACTTGGAAGAAAAAAAAAAAAGCAAAGTGCAGCCTAAAATTCCTTTTATTTACAGTGGGAAATGAAGCATGAGTAAGATGATTAGAACTGTAATTAAACAATAAAGTTAAATCCACAGATATGCACAACATACAGAAGGAGGCTCTTGGAGAGACAGCATAGAAGTATTTTTTCCACTGCGGGCTCTAGGGACATTCCTCCTTAATTTGATCTCTAACACGAAGCTATCTGCAAAAGCCCCTCTGTTTACCCTTGAATAAAAGCTGGGCCTCAGGAAAAGGTCTAGCTAATTTTCTCACTAAAAAGATACTGCATACATAGTGCATGCATAGATACTGAAATGGGAGCTTCATTACAAATGGGAGAAAACAATTTTCTAAGTATGGCAGGGGAAAACCCCAGAGGAGATTCTGTTTGCAGCCAAGTGAAGCTTGAGTTTGGCTCCAGCCCTGAATTCCATCCCTTTCCGTCATTTGCCAAACTCCAGCTCAGTTCTCCAGGCGCTGCTGACATCCTAATATCATCCTGCATTTAAGTATCATCCCTGCTCTCCTTCCCTGTATTACACAGTTCTTGGCATGTTTTCAGTAGCTTTCCTAACCCCACATCCGAATTCACTCTGAAAGGTTTCAGTAGCGTGCTGGGAGGCAGATAATCCACCCTTTGTCACTGTGGATTGAGTCCTGTCTCAAAGAAAGAACAACTCCATTTCATCAAAGAAAAATAGTTAGGAATAAATTTGCCACCGCTAACAAGCTTGACTGGGTGAGAGCTTTGTGTGCTGGAACAAAGAGTTTAAGACCCCCAAACAGGTTAGTGTTGCAAAGAGGACAGATTTTAATGCATTCGATCACTTGTACTTTGTTAGAGCATGTCTTACGCTAGAGGAAGAGTACCCATCAGATCCTTAGAAAGTATCTGCTCTGCTTTGGATCTAATTCAGAATGATTTCTTGTCTTCTGTTGTGTCGGAGCTCTCAGTGCCCCTACCTGTTCCAGATGGAGTGAGACAGACAGCCGAATGCAGCCCCCAGCTCACCCAGCACCATGCCAAGGGCAGCCAGCCATTCCCAGCTCTCAGTCGTTGAGTCATTCATGCGGAGCTTTCATCCCACTGGGAGCCCAGTGTGCAATGGAAGCTCTGTTAAAAAAAAAAATTCCAGAAAACAACTTTCCCACTTGACAGTAGGGCAAGGGCAAGGGAAATAGCTCTGTGTCCTTAGGGAAGCCCTGGATCTGTGGTGTTTGAAGACTGAGGGGCTTTATTCTTCACAAACAGAGATAGACACATACTGCAAAACATCATCTACAGAGATTTGTTTGAAACTGTAAACACATCTGCTTTGGCCTTGCTCAGACGTCTCTCACGGTCCCTTTCCATGAATGTTCATGCAAGTGAGTTCTCAGTAACTTGTCTCCTTGCAAAAGTCATATTTATATCTGTTTTCTCAAGTTCAGGCAGCAAGTAAATTTTATCTGAGCATGCCTTGTGATGTTCAGGGAGACTGTTTCTCTTCAGGGGGTAGAAACAAACCACCTAATGAGAAGACCATTAAAAAACAAGAAGTGCAGCTCCGATTGCAAGGTGATAAGGAAGAAGAATCTTGTAGAATAATTTTGAAAAAATATATTCACCTGAGAAACATCCCAATCTGCTCCTAGCTACTCACTAGAGAGGAGAAGAAACTTCCCTGTATGAACTATTTCTTATGCAAGTTTCAGTTCCAAGGGCAACAAACCAGATGAAGCTATGTGTTCATCAGTTAGCTTCCTAAACTCTGCTGGAAGTGGACGTAAGTGTCAGGCGATTTCATCGGAGTTCTTAGGATGACATTTTGTTTTCTTTCCATTAAAAGCGTCTAGCCACAGCAACAAACGCCCCACTCTACTGAACATTTCCTCACGTCACATCTCCGTAGTGATTTTCCATCTCTGCAAGTGATGCTTTAATTAACTAAAAACCTTCTGACTCTAAGCAGGCTGGAGGTGCTGTCCCACAGCCCCATCACAGCATGGCTAGCAGATTATTCATCTAAAGCAAAGCAACACAACCAGGGGCTCTAAAAATACCAGGGACACCTGAGTTGCTTCATTTGATTGTACTGAATTTAGCGGAGGAGAGGGACGGTCCCTGCACGCAGATTGCTTGGTGCCTGTTTGTCATCACAAACCCCTTCTGCGGCGTAAAACCTTTGGAAGGGGAGATCAGCGGCAGGTCTGGCCTTTCGAATTACTTTGGCAGTATCACCTCAGGCAGCACATGTTGTGCCAGTCCTGTGACTCCTTCGGTAGCACAAGGGATGAACTAATTTTGTTTTGTCAAGCGTATTTCTTGGTGTCCTGTGACGTGGAAGACTGCAGTATGCCATTGGCAACCAGGGGTTAGGAACCACTGCACTTGACCCAGACATGTGGCACTAAGATGATCACCACTGTCCAGAGGATGTCAACAGAAAAAGGCGTAAGAAATAGTACAGATTTTTTCCGTGAGATATTTTCCAAACCTTCAGGGAAGCTCATTAGTGGCGTAGTATTGGGTCTCTTACCAGAGGCTGTAATTATAATGATGCTGCAACTCATCACACAAGGACCCTGACACCACCTCATGGTATCTAAACTCACTTTACAAAATTTCCACTGAAGGGCCCTTTACAATAAGGACAGTTCCAAGGGTTAAAGTTTGCAGGAGCCCGTACCCAGTTCCACTTTCATGCTTCTCAGCAGTCTCATATTCCCTGAATTAAGCTACTTTTAAATTTTTATTCTCTGGGAAGATACTTCAGAATCTATTTGTGACAGTCAAAATTCTGAAATATGGGCAAAATCTGTGCTCCCTAAGGCTATTTTTTGAGACGGCTATTTCTTGAGAATCATTAAAGTGAGAAAAACAAACTCTGAAGGCCAAATTCATGCTTGGTGTCATTTGAGTGACCTTAGCATCGCTGCACCGGCTATGGACATGGCCATGCCCTTACATTATGTTGTCTGCTGAGAAAATGACAGAATCCAGCATCTGGGCAGGACTGCCTGCACCCTGGCTGGAACTGCTTATTGAATTGTATCTAACAATATTTTATTTCTTGCCTTCTGTGTGTGAATTTTCCTTTGGGAAGAGGAGGAAGAACCCACCCAGTTTATTATTAATGTTGTAAACTTATCATCATCCTTCTGCAAA
>NW_010105221.1:0-974 GCF_000699245.1 Pterocles gutturalis | reverse complement strand
GAGGGCAGGGAAATGACTTTGGGTTGATGTGCAAATGCAAAGCTGTAACCAACAAGCACTGTCCCCAGGAATTGTGCTGGAGGAGCCGGTGTGCAGGTGCTGCTTGGTGCCCGCCAGTTCCACCACCCGTGTCTCGTCTTGAAGAGAAGAGGTGTGTTTGTATGGAAGTGGTGGAAATTAATCCAGCATCTTCCAGCAGGTGTGAGGACTGAGCGCTGGCGGCTGGGGTCTGCGTGGCGTGCGGTGGCTGGGGGCTGTCTGACCCTGCGCAGCCTGGGTTTGCTGCCAGCTGAAGGAATGTACCAGTATCTCTGCTATCCCCTTCTTCCTCTGGGTGTTACCGTGAATAAGCAGCATTTTAATCAACACCTGACGGAGTCCGAGCACCTTTCTTGCAGGGATCTGTAACCAACGCTTGCACCGGTGCATCACACTAATATCACCTGTTATAACAATTAAAAACTGTAGGTTCTCAGGCTTGATACAAGATCATCCTCCTCCTGAAATTATTTTCTCAGCAAATGAAGGGTTTAGACGGCAACGAACACCTGGGGAGCCTCTGCTGCCCTTGGGTTTGTGTGGCTCATGAATGTCCACGGCCAGGCAGCAGCAGGTGAGCAGGAACTGCTGCAGTTCTTCAGGACCAAGCTCGGGTATCCCCGAGGGACAGCTTGGGAAGGAAAATTAAAGGAAAAACACGGAAATCAGGTATTTGGTTCTGTTAGGTGCCAGGACTACGTATTAACCTGCTCAAACGTGGCTCCAACCCCCTTTCACGAGTGGGGAATGCTGTTAGCCAGCTACGCATTGAGGGCAATGCTGATACCACAGCTGATGCCTTACACGTTGAGGAAAAAAAGTGTTTTTTTCCTAAAATATCCCCCGGGAGCTTCGTGAGCACCCGTACTGGAGGAGAGGGGAGAGGGCCTGAAGACACCGGGGCCATAGCAGGACTGAGAGGCCTCTCCGGGGCC
>NW_010105220.1:0-391 GCF_000699245.1 Pterocles gutturalis | reverse complement strand
GGTGCAGTGGGAGGCGAAGGAGGAGGAGGAGGAGGAGGAAGAGGAGGAGGAGGAGGGCGAGAAGGAGGAGGAGGACGACCACATGGAGTACTGCCGCGTGTGCAAGGACGGCGGGGAGCTGCTCTGCTGCGACGCCTGCGTCTCCTCCTACCACATCCACTGCCTCAACCCCCCGCTGCCCGAGGTCCCCAACGGAGAGTGGCTCTGTCCCCGCTGCACGGTACGGGGACACCGGGGGGGGGGACAAGGACAGGGACGCGGATGGGAATGGGACAGGGACCTGGTGGGGACAGGGTTGGCTCAGGGTTGGGGACAGGGACAAGATGAGGATGAGGACAAAGATTGGGGACAGCAGCAGGATGTGATGGGGACAGGGACAGGCTGGGGACAG
>NW_010105219.1:1415-1941 GCF_000699245.1 Pterocles gutturalis | reverse complement strand
AAATCAGGGGGTGTCAGGTGCTGATGGCTTCACAGTCGTTCCTGAGTGGTATCCCCCCCCCAAAATGAAGGGGGTCCCCGGGGGTTTTGGGGTTCCCCGTTGTACCACGGAGGGGGAGCAGCGTTTCCTCCAGCTTCTCCTTTTCGGGGTGACGTCGTGTCACCCGTTGCCGCCTCTTTCACGCAAGACCATTGGGTGAATTCCATTTTTTGACCGAATTTGGGGGGTTTTACCCCGTTTTCCCCACCAAGTGCCAACAGCCAGAGCACGGACGGCATCAGGTCACCCCAAAATCTTCGCTTCCCTCCCGCTCAGCACTGGACCCCCATCCCTCACTACCAGGGTGATATTTGGGGTGAAATCACAGGATTTTGGGGGGCTCTGTGGTATCCAGTTGGGAAAATTGGGGTGAAATCCTGGGAATCGGGAATCGCAAAGTCGGGGAGCCCTGAAACAAGCTCTGGCATGGGGGGGGTGCCCCAAGAGAGAGGAGAAGGGCAAAGTGCCCCCCCCCAAAATGCCAGGG
>NW_010105219.1:0-1275 GCF_000699245.1 Pterocles gutturalis | reverse complement strand
TAGTGGTGGAGTGGATCTGCCTCGCCAACACAAAATCCGCTTGCCCCTATATCTGCCCCACCAAAGGCCTCTTGCCCCTATATCTGCCCCCCCAAAGGCCGCTGCCCCCTATATCTGCCCCCCCCAAAGGCCTCTGCCCCCTATATCAATCGCCCTAAAGACCTTTTTTTCCAATTTCAGCCTTTTAAAGGCATTTTTATCTCATATCTAACCTCACAGAGGCGTCTCCCCCTTGTATCAGCCCTTTAATGCTCTCCTTAAGTCATATTTATTCCTCTAAAAGAAGCTCTCCCCTATTAGCAGCCCTTTAAAGCCTTTTTGCCCCTATATCTGCCCCCCCAAAGCCTCTTCCCCCCATATTTACTCTCCAAAAACCCTCTTTACCTCATATCTAGGCCCCTAAAAGTCTCTTTCCCCTATATCAGCCCTTCAAAGGCCTCTGCTCCCTATATCTGTCCCTTCAAAGGCTTTTTTACCTCATATTTGCCCCTTTAAAAGCTTTTTTATCTCATTATCTGCCCCTTGAAAAACCTTTTTACTCCATATCTGCCCCTTTAAAAACCTTTTTACCCTCATATCTGCCCTCTAAAGGCCCTTTTATTCTATATCAGCCCTTCAAGGGCCTTTTTACCTCATAGATACCCCTCTAAGGCCCTCTCTCCCCTCAACCAGCACTTTAAAGGTCTCTACTCCCTAAATCTTCTCTCCTAAAGGCCTCTTTACCTCATAATTAACGCCCTAAAGGTTTCTTTACCTCATATCAGCCCCTTAAAAGCCTCTGCTGCTTATATCTGCTCCTCTAAAGGTCTCTTTACCTCATATCTCCCCCTCTAAAGCTCTTTTTACCTCATATCTCTTCTCTCAAGCTATTTTAATCTCATATCTATCCCCCTAAAGCCCTCTTCACCTCATAGCTGCTCCCCTAAAGCTATTTTACCTCATATTTAGCTCTCTAAAGCCCTTTTTACCTCATATTTCCCCCTCTAAAGCCCTCTTTACCTCATAGCTGCTCCCCTAAAGCTCTTTTTACCTCATATCTCCCCCTCTCAAGCTCTTTTTACCTCATATCTCCCCCTAAAGGCCTCTCTACCTCATAGCTGCTCCCCTAAAGCTATTTTACCTCATATTTAGCTCTCTAAAGCCCTCTTTACCCCATATCTGCTCCCCTAAAGTCCTCTTCACCTCATATCTAGCTCTCTAAAGCCCTTTTTACCTCATATCTTCCCCCTTAAAGCTCTCTTCACCTCCTATCTCCCCCCTCCAGGCCTCTTCCCG
>NW_010105218.1:0-12951 GCF_000699245.1 Pterocles gutturalis | reverse complement strand
CTTGGCCATATTTAATTCTATTAGGGTTTGTATGTTTTCTCCATTTCTGGAACAGGAGCATTAAAAAACAAAACAAAAGCAAACAAAAAAAAACCCCACATAAAACAAAAAGAAAAAAAAAAAAAGACCCCTAAAAGTCACAGATTTGAAAGGAAAAATTCATGCAGTTTATTTATTTCATGAAAAAACAGGAAAAGTGACCACAAAATTTGAATTATGCGAAAAATGTCTCAATCAGAATAAGATTCTTTGATAACCTGCTACTTGAGGATTAAGCTAATCATTCAACTACAAAGTTCTGAGAACATATTTTTTTCATACATCTTCCCAAAGGAATAGATGCAGAAAATGGGATGCTTTGATAAAGAACCTACCAAAATTCAACAGATTAAAAAAAACACCCCAAAATGCCCTCAAAACTTGAGAAAACTGCAATTGCAGTATCCCCTGAATTTCTCATCTAAATTTCAATACAACACAGAATGGTAGGTTCATAAAACACTGATCTGTTGTGTATCCACATTGTAGGAAACTGAGCAGGAATAATAGTAAGATACTTATTTTTCCATTAGATATATAGCAGCCAAGATAAAAGGTCTCAGTGAAATTCACATAAGATGGGCAGCATATTTATTATATTTCAAGAAAGACTTGCACTCAACTTTAATATTGTTACTTGACATTGTTTGATCTTTCTCTTAAATTCAAGAATAAATACTAGCTTTAGTCAGCGTGGAAGGATTACTATTTTCACTTAACAATTTTAAACAGCAAATTTTAACACCTGAACCTGTACCAATTAATTTTGATGAAATAAAACAAAGTCTCTCAACCAAGTCTCAATGGAACACATAAAATTACTAACTAAGATTACAAAAAAGAGAGGAAAAAGATTTTTAATAACATGATTTTACATAATTAATTTATAATACAATATCTATTGTCGTTCTTCCTCAGAAAAAACCAAAAACAACCTGAGAAATTAAATTGGATAAAAATTGAAATCTTAGCATTTGTTGTCATCCAAGTGTAGTTACTATATGCTCTTAAACACAGGCTGCTTCAAAAAGAACTGGAAAAGTAATCAGCTATTAATTTAAAAGTAGGTGACTCTTGCACATGAGAAAATTTAAAAAATAGATGGAAGAAAACCAAAAAAGTTCAGAAAACCAAATCAAAACAAAAAAACACTGTATTTTGTCAGGTCAAGAGATGGGGATACTGAGAAAAACATATCATAAGACTGAAAATTTTAATCCCATCATGCTGCACAACAAAAACTTCAAAACAAAGCTAGTTTGACATGTTGGCACACTCAAATGATAAATACAGATGAAGCGTAATGAAAACATCAAAAGTCCAGAAAACAAAAGTCAGATCTGGAATTTTGCCTACTGATATATCTCATCTGGAATACTGTATGCAAGTTCTGACAGAAATACAGGAATTTTTTCCATTTCTTATGCAGAAAAAAAAAAAAAAAAAAAAGAAAGAAAGAAAGAAAGAAAAAAGAGCTTCTTAAGTAAAATAAAACAAAAAAACCAAACAAACAAACAAAAAAAAAAAAACAAACCAAGGATGCTCAAGACCAGATATATC
The DNA here is from genome assembly GCF_000699245.1 of Pterocles gutturalis. Classification (NCBI taxonomy): domain Eukaryota; kingdom Metazoa; phylum Chordata; class Aves; order Pterocliformes; family Pteroclidae; genus Pterocles; species Pterocles gutturalis. Next base: position 11,352 of record NW_010105218.1, on the reverse strand, counting down.
AATTTAATTATAAATACAGTCTTCCATGGGCAAAATGAAGGCAACCCCAGGACTACTTTAAGACAACTTTTGACAAAATAATGTTGAAAGAACTGTTTTAATATAAATACTTATGGTAACAGGTCTAGAATAAAATACGTAGGAAGTATCCTATCATCTGGTTCTTTTCCCTAACATTTTGGCTAAACAGCTTTCCAGTTTACTGTCTAACCTCACAATCTCCCAGCTGTCATCTATTATCTGCCTATTGCTGAGGTGATGTCTGCTTTTAGGAAACAGACGCAAAAAACGCTGGCAGGTGACTCTCTGCCTCTCTTTGTTTTATTCTTTCACAGAGTTGCCAGTTAGAGGTGACACAAATGTGCAACCAATCTTTTATCCCACTTCAGTAGCAGATGACAGATCATCCTGTTAACTAGAATTTAGGGATTTCTAGAGTTACATTTTGGTAGGGGGTATATTAAAAAAAAATGAATAAAAAATTGGAACTGGCTCACTTTTCTGAATACTGATTCAGTAGCTAATCACTAAATGTACTGTGCGTGTTTGGAAATAATATTACAAAATTATTTATTTTTATGTGCTCATGGAGTAAAGGAGAGAAAAAATTCTCCAGTTTTAATTCAAAAGGTCAGCTCTCAGGACACAATGTAAATGAAAGAGCCTGGCAATCAGGATTGAATAATTTTTGCAGAGTCAATACTGGGGTTTGTGTTCAGATCCAAATTTGAACTTTATTACAGTGAAAATTTAATCCAGTTATCCAATTTGGTCTCACCTCCTACTGGGACTTTTCCCACCACTGGGAAAACAAAACAAAACAAAACAAACAATTTTTTAGTAGTGCAAATATTGTACAGGTGACAGCTACAAGATCTATGAATTTTTTTTCAATTTCTTTTAAGAAACAATTAACAAGTGTTTTAGCAACAACTATTTCATTCTTTTTTCAGATGTAATATTTTTAAAAAGTCAAGTTTTTGTTTGTTTCCTGTTAAAAATTATTTTCTAAGGGGAAGAGCACCTATTTCTTTCTAAACAGCCTTAGGTAGCTGGGGTTTCTTACACATCCATCTCTAGTATTTCTTATTATTTTCCTTAGTTCTCTTTTATATTTATTAATTTAAGGGATGAGTAGAAGAAAAATTAATATAAATAACAGTGCATAGGCTTTTTGTAGTAAAGTTGAACAGGTAATGTCCTCTTTGCCTATGTAGAGGATTTCCTTTTTCCTGAAAAAAATATATTTCTCTTTACAGCTTTTGACATGGTCCAAGAGCCTGCCATATTCAGTATTTGAAAACAATCTGTGGTTTTACAATATCATATTGAGTCATATGCAGTTAACACTGGTAGATTTGCCAGTAGCTCTTGCAACCTGAGTTTGTCTTCAAGTATGACAAATAGAAAATAAATATTTTCAGTAGTATAAGGATAAAAATACTATTATTTAAAATTTCCTTGTCCATATCTTGGTGGGCAGACTTGTCTACTTCACAAAATCGAGATGAAGAATGTCTCTTTCTCCTCAGAGTCAACTCTGAAAGGATGCGTCGAAGGGATATATTGGGCAAGATTTTCAAAGGTGAAAGATGGGAAAGATTCTGGAAATCCATTACGTTTTTCCTGGACAGGAATATGCTTACATTACAATATGCATCTATAAACTACTGATTAAGCTAGCTGTAATAAAACAGAGAAAGCTTTATATGTTGGCTAATTCACTCCGCATCTTCCAATTAAACTAAAAACGTGAATGTTCTCCAACTTGATGCAATGGAGATTGTGAAAGTTCATCTTTCAGATATTACTGCTAAAGTGAAATTAAAGCTTACATGGATTTTCCAGTCTGTAATGAAATTTTTCAGCCTTAAGAATAATGGTTTCTTTCCCCTGGTGCCACTCAGAATAAAATGAGTTTGAAGATTTTGGAATGTATTAGATATCCGAAAATAAATACATACTGCTTTGACTACAGCTGTACAATAGATTCTGGTTGACTTGGAAGCAAAGGTTAGATTCCTTCCGTTTTACATTTTGTAGATGATTCAACCTTGCCTCTAAGTACCAGACTTTTAGGGCAAACTTTTAAAACATGTGGACCAACTGCCGTAAATAACACGTGACCTCTCCCCAGTTACCAGCACTGCACCTTTGCACCACCTTTACTGGTGGTTAAAACTTTAAAACTCAGTCCAGGGACATGTCTTTATTTGGACTGCTGATGTAGAAGCCTGATGCACAGAGCAAGTCTAGGTCTCATTCAGATGAAAATAAAATTTCAGATGCACCTGGGAGCAGCAATTCTATGGATCTATTTTATTTATTTTGGCTTTAGATTAAACAATCCTGGTGAAAAAAGGAATTTTTTGAGTAACAGTTGAGGTCCTTTGACTGTAGAATTCATGAAACTAACAGAGCAATTTGTTTAGTCAGTCGTATCAATCTCTACAAGGACAGAGAAAAGAGAACCAAAGTTAATCAAGCTTAATCCTTACGCATATTTCTCTCCCTAATAATTTCCAAAAGTCTTTTGCAGTTAACACAAGAATATTAACTATATAAGTTATAAAATAAATAAATAAAGAAGGTAATGCCAAATGAGGGGGGTGGGCAGAATCAAAGCATAGTTTCATATATAAGGAAAGACTAGAAATGGATAGGAACGTGTTTTTGTCCCAAGTTAGAGTTGTCCAGAGATGCACATCAATTAAATCAGCACTTATACACACCTTTTTATAAACACTGATGCCTGCTTTAATAATTCATCACTACATACAGAGGTCCTTGGGATATTTGTACAGATCAATATATGTGCTCTTACAGTCTCCCCTAGTGAACTAGCTTATAGTCAAATATTTGTTCATATCATGAGGAACATGGCTTCACTAACAGTGGTTTCTGCCAAAGGAACATAGATTAATCTGTGGTCTCGTTGCTGTAAAGATTCCTATTGTTTCTTCTTGCACGGACTGAAATTTAATTCCTCCTCTAGTGCTGTTCTGACTGCAAAACTCTAAGAAGCTTCAAGATTTGTAATGTTCTAAGGAATTCTGTAGCTAATAAATGTCAGATATTAATTACTGTTATTTATTGCTAAAATATTATGATAAATTCAGTAAGAATTTATGGGAAACAAACAGTTAATTTTCTTTGCAATGTAGAATTAATGCTTCTTCTTTGAATATAATTTTAAAGAAGCACACTTACAACGGAAGGAAATGCTGACACCACCCCTCTCTAGCAAATTCATGCTAAATATCCATTAACAAATTAACGCTGAATTCCAAGAGCTGCAGAGGTTTGATCAATTTCAGCAACTTATTTTTAAGGTTGAGTTAATTATTTTAGGGAGCTGATATTAATTAAATTCCTTGGACTTAGTTTTAAGAACAAAATTTGGGATTATAGCAGCTTGTAAATTATTCTGTTGAATGTTGTGGTTTTGTGTGGTGGGTTTGTCTGATAGCAAGGGAGGGGGGGCCACAGTGATGGCTCCTGTAAGTAACTGCTAAGAGTTCCCCCAGCTCCCAGTCTGCTCTGGCAGCAAGGGAGGGGCTACAGTGGTGGCTCCTGTAAGTGACTGCTAAGGGTTCACCCCCCATCCCCAGCTCCGAGGTATCAGTAACTGGGAGGGGAAGTGGGGGAAGGAGTACCACCGCTCTAGCCCCTGTGAGAAACTGCTGGAAGTTTCCCCAGCTTCAGTCTGAACCCACCCCAGGCCAGGGCTGACCCAATCGGCACCTCTGCAAACAACATATTTAAGAGGGGTCACGGAACATGGGGGTTGGTGTGGCCCCAGGCAGGGCCCAGCTCGGGCGGGCCGGGTCGGATGCCCAGCCACCTGCCTGGCTTCTCCTGTACCGACCTGCCGTAGCCCAAGCCTCTGCCATGGCTCACCTGAAAGTCTGTTTTCCCGGGAGCCAAAGAAAGACCTGCGTCAGAGAGTGAAGCAGGATTTTGAGAAAGACAGCTACACAGACACTTCAGTCACTGAAGGGAAGTCAAGAGGAAGGAGGCACCCTGGCATTTCCCCTGCAGCACGGTGAAGATACATGGTGACGCACAGTTTGTCCCTTGGTGCAGCCCATGAGAAGATGTAGCCGTGGAGGACCCCACACTGGAATCTTGGAAATGCCTATGCTGGAGCCAAGCAGTTGTCAGGGGACTGTGGCCCTGTGTGGAAAGGACTCATGCTGGAGCAGTTCTTGAGAAGGACTCTCCTGTGAGAAGGGACCTCCCACTGGATCCGGGAAAGACTGTGAGGAGCCCTCCCCTGAGGAGGAAGGAGCGGCGGACTGACTGCACCCACCATTACCTGCCCCCCTGTGCCGCCCAGGGGGAGAAGGTACAGAACAAAGCCTTTGGGCCTTGGGAAGAAGGGAGGGGTGGGGGAGAAGTGCCTTTTTAAGACATAGTTTCTCTCTCTCAGTATCTTGCTTCTTGTTGTAAATAGTTAATAAATTCAATTGTTTTTTGTTCTTCCCAAGTCATGTTGGTTTCTCGCCCATGACCCTAAGTGATGAGTGAAATCTCCCTGTCCCTGCCTCAGCCCACCAGGTGTTTAACAAAGGACTGTCCCTGTGGTCTTTCTAAACCACGACGTGAATTTCGTTATGAAAAAGATCCAGCGCTTCTTAATTGACTGGATATTAGTAAAACAACCTAAGAGAATTTTTGTTAAAGTACTCCCAGATGGTTTCACTGGGCACTGCCCTGTTTTCAGTAGAAAGTCAGGCATTTCAAACTGCTCACAGATAAGAAAGAAATGAGAATAAAGAATTCTAATAATCTAGTAAGATAGATTCCTGAGACATATAATTGGAAATGATTGGAATTTTTTTCAATAAATGACATAGATTATACCCAGGGATGTTTGCACAGGCTATGTGTGACCATTTGAGATAAGCTTGTTATCTGAAAATCCCAAAGGCCAGAATGAATCTGAGAAACTTTTGAGTCAATCCCTAGCAGACATAATATGGGAAACTTTTTCTTTATAATATAAAGAATCATAGAGAAAAATTGGGCTGTTTCAAGCAGGAAGATGGAAGGCCTAAAGCAGAACTCAAATAACACAGCTGATGAAGGCAGAGTAACTATTTGAGGTGATTAAATGGGACTCTATAACTGAGGAAGAATTTGCAGGAGGTGATTTATGTTTTCATACCTGCTGTATAAGACATGAGGAGACTTATCCAGATGTACTGCATCATGCTGAGAAACAATATATTTCTAGTTATGTCCAAGAGGTTCATCTCATGACATCAATGTGGATAAACAGCCTTTAATGGCTAAAGAACATCCTAACATTTTGCATATCTTTTTCTAGCAACCAGTTAGGAATGCTGGATGCAAATATGGTCCTGTCATGAGCAGAATGTTTTTGGATATTGCAACAAATTTAATATCATTTCATTTTTGACCAGCTCAGAAACATTTTTTTTCCTTTTTCTTTTTTCAACTCCTATGTATTGAAAATTGTTTGCTATGGGTCATAAGGCTTCTTACCTAGGTTCCAATGGCAGAATTCCAGTCATGTGCCTTAGGGTTATTATATTAATTTAAAAGTGTGATAGGTATAGCTCACATAATAGGTATTCAACACGAATAGTTTATATTCTGGGCCCATTATGGTTAAACAAATGATCTTTTCTCTACTTGTTCGGACAACTAGTGTTTTGCATGCAGATAATTAAATCTGTATGAGATTTAGAGCTAATGAGTTAAAAAGAAACTTGAATTAAATACTAATGTAAAAAGACCTTTAACAGCTCTGTGATGAATTATCACAGACTTCCTTACATGAGTTTGAAGTACATAGCAGGACTTATGTTATATCTGTAAAATTACAAGGTCAAAAATGGTTATTGTGATTCTTCTATCTGATCTACTGTTGTGAAGATTATATTCTGAACACCAGTAAATACTGCTGTGGAAGTGCCATATTTTGCTGTTTATAAATGGCACATCTGGCACATCAAGAGCAAGATATGAGATCCATGGAGGAACTAAGTGTGTTTTGAATAAATTAACATGAAGTAACTGAAGAAGTTTGGGTCTGGAATGATGATGCTTCTAGATTAGATGGAGGAATCTTCACAAATACTCAAACCACCTCACTGTAAACAAACAAACAAAAACCCCAACAACCATATAAATGCAATGTAACATTCTAACATACTATGGACATGTTTATGTGTAAAGATGCTCCATTTATATTCAGATGATAAAATATTTTCTGTAGCTGTTTCACTTTTCCTTTAATTGTAGATCCCAGAAATATGGACCCTGGTGACAAAAGATTATCTTTTTTTGAAAAATATTCTCTGTTTTTTGAATCTGGAAGTACTGACTCTGAGCCTTTTTTTCAAGAGTGTTGAAAGCTGGTCACTGTCTGCCCTGCTGCAAGCACATTCATCTGGGCTAAGAACTCCAAGGCACCCGGATGTGGTACTAACTGCATAGGCATGCCATATGTTGCTTGCTACAAGAAACTGGCATGCTTTAATTGTGCTAACTGGGTTTTGAAGCTAAAGTTTTACGCAGATAAAAGAGGGAATATCAACCTATAAAAAGTAGATACCGTTCGCAGGTTGAAATCTTATGATACTTAAAGTCAGATAATCCAAATCCAGTGAGATTTCCTTCTTACTAATGAAAATGTGGAGGGTGTCAACTATGTGCTATGTAATCCTATGAGTGTGTACTGAGGAATGTGACGCACATAAATGAGAATTCATTAACTCTGTATATATACTAGTTGCTGGGTTACTGTAAAGTTATATTGAATCCACACAATAGATCCAGACAAATCATCTGGTAAAGTGGGGCAATACCCAAGCTAATAGCTGTTATAAAGATAATTTCAGGCTATGGATAAAGTTACCCAGCTGTTGGTTACCAAGTCTAAATGCTTGAATAGAGAAAGAATACTAAGGGTTAAGAAGCAATACTATAGAAAAAAAAAAAAAAAAAGTGAGATTCAGTAGTTTCCATCAATTATTCATAAGAAAAAATAGTTAAGTTTTGAATAAATTATCCTGTAGGTAAACTGGTGTTTGTTTGTTGATTTCTGAAGTTTTGTTGCTCCTTTTAGAAACAAAATTGTGTCACAGTTTTGACCCCAGCTGGCACCACAACTGCTTGCTCACCCTCCCCACTCCCCCCTCAAGGGGATGGGAAAGAGAACTAAAGGGGCAAAGGGAGAAGAGACTCTTGGGTTGAAATAAGAACAATTTAATAACTAAACTACAATAAAAATGAAAACATTAAAAATCAAAATAGTAATAGTAATATATACAAATGAGTGATATGCAGTTCTGCTGCTCACAACCCGATGACTAATGGTCAGACTGTTCCTGGCCACGAATCCTGGAGCAGGGAGAGTCCTTAAACCATAACCCCAAAATGGAGATTAGAGCCTGAGTGTCCAAGAGAGTGAGATGACCCTGAGAGAGAGGCAACCCAGAGAAAGCAAACTTCTGGACAGACTCTCATCTATGTACTGGGCGTGACGTGCCTGATATGGAATAGACTATTGGCCAATTTGGGTCTCAATCCTAAACCTAAGATCGAATCCTAGGCTAAATAATCAGGGCTGTGCTCCCTCCTACCTTTGTCTGCACCTGCAGACACTGGCACAGCAGAGATGCTGAAAAGTCCTTGTCTGTCCTGACAGTGACTATAAATATCAGTATGTTATCAACCTTCTCAGCACTAATCCAAAATATAGCCTATAGCCCCTTACTAGCTACTATGAAGCGAATTAACTCTGTCTCAGCTGAAACCAGGACAAAATGTTTTGTTTAAGGAGATTGTCTGATCTCCCTATTCACAAGTCACAATTCATGACAGGAAACCTGGCAGCAGCCAGTGAGATTTAATGAGCTACTATGGTTGGAAGCAGTGGACACTGAGAGAAAGATGTGATTTCCAAGTAGAAACAAGTAAAAGGATCTTACAGGTGGAGAATATAGAAGAATCCTGAAAGACCTGAAAATGTTTTCCTTGGATCAGGTTGTAAGCTGCAGCCACAGCCCTACTGTGCACTCCCTGCTCCTTGGTTTCCAAGAGAAGTAAATATTTTAGTGAGACCCAGGGACTAGGTATTTTAACCACATCTCTGATCTGAAAAATCAGTGGACAAGAAATGTGGTTCTCACCATGGTTTTACAGTCTAGGCAGAGGTTCACACACCAGAGTGATAAAAAGACAAAAGGTCCCTCTATCTCATACAAAACAATTGTCCGTATCAATGTTTTTTTCTCTTGAAATGAAAATACTTGCTTTCCTCTGAAGGTTTTCTGTAACATGAATTTGCAACATAACAGAAATTCAGAATTTAATTTAGAGTTATTTTCCATTTAATTTTAGGTTTTACTTGCAACGCACTTATACCCCAAAGTACCTGCAAATGAGAGTTTCTAGAAATAAAGCCTGTTAATCTCTACATTGCCTGCGTGAGTTTTAGCTGGTCACTCCTTCTATTTTTCTTTCTAGCTAATCCACTGTCCATTTAAATACACAACTACGTAACTACCTTTTATGTAGTGAAGAGTTTACCAAATCTGTAACCTGCTGCTTACAACATTATTTATTTGGAGTTAAGTACTAGAGGGGTTAGGTGTCTTATTCTTAGAAATAAATAGTGCACACAGCTGTGTAGCTCTTTACACTGTAATAGCATATATATTCAGATCACCGTATTGTTTAAAAACTATGTTGAGATGTAAATAAGGAACAAAATATTCTGAGGTCTCATCTTCTCATGAGAAAGCCTGTAACGAGAACTGGGAACAGCAGAGCTTGTGTCCATTCCTGTGACAATTATAAGAGAAGTAGGAAATGTCAAGTATTCAAACTACTGTTTTGGGTTTGTAATCGTGACTGATGAGGGTCAGGTGCTTCAATGAAACATGTTTTCCACATAAAGAAATGTATTTCAAAACAGATTTGAGACCTAACCCCAAAGCAGAATGAAGTTAAATAAGTTTCAAGAAAACTACTGCAGGAAACATAGTTAACATCACAGTTCTTAATTCATGGAGAAAGCAACTCTAATCGAATCAAGACATGGTTACTTACTTGTACGTACTTATGACCAGAGATGAAGGCCAACAGTAGGATAAACAGAATATAATAATGCAGATGAAAAAGTCACGGAGTGAAATGCATTTTCTGGATTAAACACAGAGTTTCTTTACTTTGTGAAATCTATTCATTAGCATACACTTTGATAATCCTTCTGTATAAAACACTTAAGTTAATTTGTAGGACAAGTAGAATGAAATTGATTTAATTTCCTGGTTTTCTAATAACTTCCATTGTTTTTATCACTAGGTTTAAGTTCCTGAAGTCAGCATTCTCTTAGTTCTTTTCCGTAATAATGGATGAAGATTTTTATCATTAAAATAAATAATTTCTCCCTAGCTGACGGAGTGATGATAGGTCAGAAGCAAGAGTGATTAAAAAAAATAATTCTACTTATCACTTCAAAACTTTGTGGATAATCCTCCTTATTCACTCTCAATTCTCTGTTCTCTACAAAGCAAAAGGGAAATTCCTTGGTAGTGTACCGACAGTGTTCCAAAACTTTAAAGTGCAATAGTGAAATAGGGCTGCTAAGCCATTTATCGCAAAGAAGAAAAAGACAACTAAGACAGAGGAACTGGAGATACTGTGATATCTTAGAAAACTAGAGATATCTTAAACATTGATGCAAAGTTGTTAGAGAGCAGCGATGCATTAGTTTGAAAAAGAAACCAAACAAACAACTTTCTGGATTAAAGCACAATTATAGTTTACTAGACAGAAAAAGAAGTATTAATTCATTCAAATTACAACTGCAGTGCTGTGGGTAGCTGTCTGGAGGTAGGACCTGGCACCTATATACAGAGTTAAGTAAAGGGAGTGCCTTTATGTGTGACAACTTGGTTGTGAACAGCTTCAAATCTACCACTTCTTTAGTTGCTAACAAAACTGTTTTAGGATTCTGTTGTCCTTAGCTAAAAGCAAGCCACGAAGAAACCCTGTCTCCATTGCTCTGCCTGATCCTGTTGATAGTTTGGAATATAGGTACTAAGACAAATGCCATAACAGTTTCAGAAAGGAAATATAAGCTGTTGTTTTCTCCAGTAAAGTTGTGACAAAATTCCCAGTCTCTACAGATGTCCCACTGGGTTTTTATCCCAAGGCTGCCCCCTATCTCCTATGACCAATTCACCCTCTAGCAGAAGCAACCTGCCAGGAATGTAATTGCACTGCAAACTGCATTTACATGAAATTAAGGGTTCCCTCCCCACTCCCTCACCCCAAGGTTTTCAGAAAGAAGATCAGGAGTCAACAGCAGGAAATTACGCTGAAAGAGGCAGGAGGAGCAAGCTGGTTAAAAGTATATCTCAGTAACTGCCATTCCCTGTTAAGAGTTTTCCAGTACAAAAACCTCTTACTTTCTTCCAATAATCTCATACATTAGTTTCTGACTAACTGCTCTGCTCTCATTTTGCTTGGTGAAGAGGTGAAAAGTGTCAGCCATTGCTCTCTGTCTTTTCTGAGAAACAGTGTTGCACTGTCCCCCATTAAGCCATTTCTTTTGTAAAGCTGTGTCTCCATATTTTCTCTCTGATTTTTAAAGCATCTAGATGATTGCTTTAAGTTTTGTCGACAAATATTTCTCTATCTCCACATGGGAGTACAATTCAGTCTGGACTTGCAGAATTTTCCATATCTTCTGTGGGCTGTACTCCCCACTTGTGTCATGACAGATGGATTTGTGATCACTTCAAACAATAAAGAATTTTAAAATACGATTCCCTACTTTGGAGAACAACTGTTGATTTTCTTTCCTGTGACAGAGTATAAATATCTTTTAGGCAGAAAGGTTAGAGTAAAATGAACATGAATGTGATTGCCTTGTTCAAATAAGCACTAAAGTATTTATTAAAAGACAAAATTTCCTCAAGATATTAAGTTGATGAGCATTTACACTTTAGATTTTTGTTCCCCAGATAATTTCATACTTTCTAACTTTCTTAAATATTTTTGAGGTTCATTATGTGTGCAAATTTAAATCCTTAACATAATTACAGTAGTTTCCAGTTTTATCTTCATCTGAATGCTCTTCCTGTTTTTGCATAGCTAGCATAAACATTTCCCTGCTGTGTTACTGGTCAACTGAAGAATTCCTCTGATCCTCCAACAACAGAACAAGGTGTTCTGTACCTGAGGGTAAATCTATATTTGATCCATTAAGTATGTGACATTCCATTTTAGTTTTGAAATCAAACTTGCTGCTAGAAATTTGGGGGTTGTGAGTTCCAAGCTTCCCCTCCCCCAAGTAATATATATATA
>NW_010105217.1:43469-43931 GCF_000699245.1 Pterocles gutturalis | reverse complement strand
CCCCGCACGGGGAGTGGTGCGAAGCGGTGCCGGGGCTGCTCTGGGGGTGCGGCTCCCGCAGGCCCTGTTGGGTGCTTGCTAGTGGTTCTCAGTTCGGCTCGGCAGAGGGGAGGCGCGTTGATTCACAGCCGAGGGCTGTAATGAGCATCTGTGTACCGCCCCAGAGCGCTGCGCCTTCGAACCACGCGAGGCGGAGGCGCAGGATGGCGTGCGGGAGGGACACGGGCAGGCAGGCAGGCAGGCAGGCGCTGTTGGGCGTGGAGACAGGCTCTGGAAGTGCTCAGCTGCTAAAGGGCTCAGTTTTAGCGTCGCAAAGAAAATTAGTGCCAAATCAAGAATTTTTTTTTTCACGTATTCGGTACCTTTAGGGTCGCAAAGACAGCTTCAGATTATTTTTGGATGGTTCTGCCTACTACCCAGACCCACGCTTAAGCTCCAGGTGTTTTCAAAACCAGTGAGCAT
>NW_010105217.1:39026-43438 GCF_000699245.1 Pterocles gutturalis | reverse complement strand
AGCGTCGTGCACAACGTACAGAGTGTTCTGCATCATGGATTATGTTCTGTGTTGGACTTTACATTGCACATCCAAAAATAAAGCTGCTTTTTTTTTTCTGTATCATGAGCTGACAATAAGAAGCTTGTGTTTCTCAGACTGAATTAAAATAATGTAAGAACATCACTGCAAGGAGTAAAAATGCTAAGTGTTATTTTTAGCTTGACTCAAAATTGCTTTTTCCATGACTAGAAGTACTTGTCAGTTCCTGGATCAGCATCCATGTCCCAGACTGTCCTGGCTTCACGCTGGGTTCTGGACTTGGGTACAGACCAGCCCTGTCTGTCTTGCTGCCCCCGTTTTGTAGTCTCCATTCGAAGGAAAGAGAGTGGACCAGAAAAGAGCTGAAAGCACCACAACAAGGGACATGCTGTGTAGCACACCAGATAATACGTCAGGCATGGAGGTGGTTAGGCATTATTCCTGCAGTTCTTACCCAGCTTGTGGCACATTAAAATTTATCAGCTGCAGATCTATTGTGTCATTCTTGCTGTTAATAATTCTGGAAGGTAGAAACCCTGTAATTGAGTTTGTTTTCAACTTTGTTGGAGTCTCCTGGTTAGAGGAGCTATCAGATCCCTTACCCTTTGGAAAAGTTCAGCATATCACCTGAAAAAAACATTTTAGAGATGATAATTAGGGAACTACAAAAAACAAAAAGCCTTAATTGAACTTTTAATGTTGGTTACAGTTATGATTGATAATACTATGTTTAATCATAGGTTAAAAGTACAAGTTCACATCTGTGAATGCACAAGTTGTATGTAAATGACATGATTCATTGGTTTTGCAAGAGTCACTTTTCTTCTGGATGTCCCACAGTCCATACAGGTACTGTTAAAGTACTGAGATCTCATTGGGTTCACATATTTGCTTAATAATGAACTGATTTAGTTCCTAGTTGTCTACTAGAACAAAATGAAGCACTGTGACACTTAATACTTCTGCCTATGCTGAACAAAGTTACTGAAGTCTAGAAAACTTAACGCTTGCTATCTTAATGATCAGACAAAAATTCACAGGAGACAATAGGTCATGTGCAGTTGAATGTTTTATATGCATATAAATATCTTAAGAAAGTTATGCATAGATTATGATGTTTAAAAGGGCAAGGAAATTAAATATGAATGAGAAAGTAATTATCATCACCTCAGAAACCACCTTGGGGATTGCCGCTAGCATTTGAAGGACCCTGCTGGGGGTCTTTGAAGAGGCAGGAAAAGACATCACCTCTTTGCTGTGTAAGATAATGAAGGGTGATCAATGAAACCCTTGGACCCCCCCTGCTTGTATTTCTGTGCTCAGGGGGCTTTTCCACTTTGGAGCCTTTCCTAAATGGTTTTGTCTTGCTAGATTTGTTGCCCATGTGCAATTACAGAATAGGCTATGATAATTTTTATTCTTGTCTACATATCATTAACCAAATTCTGTAAACAGTGTAGGAGACTAAATATTATGCAAGCTGTTCTATTTACTTTCTGCTGTGTTTTCATTCTTTTCATGAGCAGATCTGCTAAATGTATCTTCGTCTTCCTGGTGGTCAGCAATAGCTTCTTTTTGAATTATTATCTCACTATGGAGTATCTTAAGAGCTGATCCACCCTAGTGAAAATGTTAATGCTTTGTGTTTTGTATGCATCAAAATTATTTAGACCATATGTTGCCTTCACCTGGTAAAATTCAGAAGTTGGGCTTCTGAATTTCAGCTGGGCTGAAATAGAAATGTGGTCATGAGAGCTGGAGTTATTGGTGGCACAACCGGATCTGGGAGAAGAGTCCTGATAAGGTTTGTTGGGCACAGCAAAAGCCACAGGTTGTGAAGTTATTGCACACCTGCCAGACCCATAGCCCATCATGAGAACAAGTGGCAGCAGATGAACTGCTGTCTTGCATCAGTTCCTCTTTCACACCATGGGATATTCTTTCATCTGACAGCAACAGCTGGAGCTCCCTTGATATCAAAAGCAGGAGGAAAAAGGGACACTGGCAGCTCAACGTGAGAAAGTGGCCTACACATTAAGTTCCTTGGTCTCTTGTGCTGTAACAATGCAAATTCAAGTATAATCCTCATTTTGAACATAAAAGCAGCAGCTGTTGCTCTGAGAACACTATGACACATGTTGTGTTAGCTCTCAAGACCTCTCCATGCTTTCCTCTCCAAGGCCTTTCAGAGCCATTTCTGCTAGGATGTTACTGCCACAAAACAAAGGGGAGGAGAATGCTTTTCCCACTCCTTTGTATTGTATGGAATTACTTCAAAATACATTTAAGTGTATTACTTTAGGTAAGTAGGGCAGAACCAGTTTCAATATAATAACATTTTAAAAAAACTAATCTATTTTTGCTAACATCAACACAGCATCTTTAGTTGTAATCCTGAAGCTTTTGGTCTTTCCAAAGCTGCCTGGAGCCACTGTGCACATTCTTTTATTTTTTTTTCTCCCAGTAAAATAATCCAAATGGTAAAAGTCTGTACACTCTAACCTGTAAGAAATCGTCTTTTCGACTGAAATGCCTCAGTTTATAAAACTGCACAGGCAACAACTGGGAAAAAAATGTTGTGTTACAAATGGGGTGCTGAATAGGCACAAATCCTTGACTGCGTACTTGCTTTCAAAGGCCAAAATTTCAAGTTATATTAACTCTGATGTAGCTGCACGCTGACCAGGAAAGAGACACTCATGTTCCCATTCCCAAACAAAGGCAGCAACAGCCTGTGCTGGGAAAGGGGGAATATCACTTCCTCTTTTGGCTGCAGCTCACAGTTAGATTGGATTAAGTGTAACATGAAACTGCATCGGAAGGGCATCTACAAGAGCTGCACCCGGCACAGCTATCATAGGAAAATAGCTGGTATTATTCACCTCTTACCCAGAGTCGTCTTTTTGTAGGTATTCAGTTGTTCTGGGCTCACACATGTGAGCATAGTGTTCCATCTTTTTTTTCCCCCTGCAAGTGCCCATTTGTCTGCTTATTCTTTTGGTTCAGCTCTTCACTCTCTGGTTCAGAGCCAGGTTGAAAATTATGGGTAATCAGGAGATGATTTGCAAATGGCATGGATATCCCAACCCTCAAGGCAGGAAGGTGTGTTAGAGAAGGTAAGTATAGTGCAGGAGGTGATAATAAATTCAGTTGCCCTGTTTGAATCCACTTCCATTTGAGTTGCTAATCAGAAGGCTTAGTTACCTACAGAAAAAGTATGAAATTGCATTTTCAGCTTTAAATCACAGGCTATTTTTTTTGATAGCTTCACTTTCCCTTTGTGTAAAATTTCATTCTCCAAAATTTCATTTTTGCCCTTAAGATCAACGCTAGTCTATTTTTTGCAATACCTTTCTGCAGTTACTCTCATCTTCTAAATTGACTGAAACCTCCTAAACATGTTAAGTGCATTAAACAAATCTTTCTCAGACTTTCTGTTGGTTTTGATTTTTTAAAGAATATAAGCTCTGGGATAACTTAGGTACATAGGTTTCTGTTCATTTTCTTTTTCCTTTTTAATTTGTTATCATATCAAGAGTCACTCTGAGTTTGAAAAAAAGTCTTCACTGCTCACTCTTGCATTGCACCTGCCTTAGCACATGTTGCCCAGGCTGGTACAACACTATTCTCCAGGCATCCTCTCTCTCAGGCTTAGCTATTTACAGATACAGTTACAGACAAGAGGAGCCTCCTCCATAACATTCAGGTTCATTTTTTTTTAAACTTGTACACTTCCAGATTTCAGGAGTGGTAATATCTATCATTACTGTGTTATAAATAAGCAGAATTAGTCTGGCACTGGAAAGCAATGTAACGTCTTCAAACAGCATGCTGTCCTGTCTCACACTGGTCCTCATCCACGTCTATGCAGCTCCGACAGATTGCTCCCAAGGACTACCCCAGTGAGGATGTCCTCGCCTGCAGCACCTTGTCCACATCCATATTGCGTCAACACAGGCCATGTGTGTGGCTTGGGCCATTTTCTGCTACTCTGCTGTAGAAAAAGGAGATGGAGGAAGAGGAGAGGAGGTGTGTGGGGGGGGTTTGAAACGAGGTGATCTTTAAGGTCCTTTTCAATCCTGGCCATTCTATGATTCTATGATATTCAGATCCATATCCAGATCTATATCTTGGAGGAAAGAGGTCTGGGGCAGTGGGTAGGGCTTTGCTGAAAGCGTGAAGGGGAGGATGGGGGCTGTGCGGATGCAGTGATACCCAGTCCTACAGAAATACCATGCCATCCTTGGGAGCGTGGACTGCTCTGCACTGTTTCTAATGTGTGCTCAGGGATCAAGGCTGCCCTAGACACCCGTCTGGCCGGGAGCAGGCTGTGCGGAGCTATACCCCAGCTTCCCCTGCAGCGCACCAACACCACAGTGTCCCCTACCACA